>NC_056729.1:211994818-212127318 GCF_019279795.1 Protopterus annectens | reverse complement strand
TCTCTATTAGTGTTTAACATCTGTTTCTCATATTCATCATTTTTGACACTTAACCTAGAGGCTCTGTAAAATTGATTCTGAGCAACATTGTTAAACACGTAGTGTGGATGCATGCTATCCCTAGATAGTAGGTTATTTACTCTGCATTCTTTCCTAAACATCCTAGTAGAAATCTTACCAAATGAATCTTTTTTCAATGTACACTTCTAGGAAATTAATTCCTAGATCTGAATAATTCAAAGTGAATTTCAAAAACTGGGTCGTAACATTGAGGTATTCAATGAATTCAATAAGTTGACCAACTGTACCTTTCCACAGAATAAAACAATCATCGACAAATCTTCTATAGAACAACACAAGGGAACTGTATGGTCCTTTAAATATGTAATGTTAAGTTGTCAATCTCACCTTCATTCTTACTGGATGGGTTCGGAGCCAATCCTCTGCTCCGACTCGGCACTTTCTTAGCTTGAGAACTCCGTTTACCAGCTCGAGGCAACCCTATATCCCATGATGCAAGGCGGGACTACCTCAGATCTCTTTTGCCGCTTAGCGAAAGAGGTCTCCTTTTTGCCAGCTGAGGTAAGTTGAATTTCAAAAAGCTTAGTCAGGGTTTTATATCTCCCTTATTGTGTAGTATTTCTACAGCCCACCCTATTTCCCCATATAGTTAAAAACTTTGTTTTTATAAAACCTAAAGTTTAAAATTTTCAGTTATGCCTAGGCCCCCTTTCTTAATCCCTTCCTGTGTGTCTGTGTTTGTTGGGATTATTTGTGTGATTGTTTGGGGTGTGTGTGTGAGTTTTATTTCTTTGGACTATGTCTAAGGAAGGCAAGGTCTCAGGCTTCAAGAAGTGTGACTCGTGCTGTCAGAAAATGTCTCTGACAGACGGTCACACTTCTTGTGTGTACTGCCCTGCAGGACTCCTGTGCTTTGTGTCACTCTTTTAGCCAGAGAGTCCTGCAGGAAAGGAGGAATAAATTGATCCTCCATGGCTTACTAAAACCAGAAGGTTCTCCCACTAAAACTGGGTCTTCTAAACCTTCTAAGCCTCCGAAGGTTCAGGCTACAGCTTCCAAGCCTTCTCCGGTGGCTCCTTCGGAGTTGAGATCGGCTCCGGCTGGAGCCGATCTTTCTTCTTCTAGTACAGTAGTGTCGGTTCCGATCTGGGACTCAGGGGACGTCGGCTCCGATGACTTCGTCCAAGAAGAGATCTCGGTCCCCTTCGTTGGAGTATCCATTCGGCTCTGGGGTCTCCTCTTTTGTCGGTCGGAGCCGATCTTCCAGGCTGTCTGACCACGATTTAGAGAGGGTGGTAAGCAGGCTGTTGAAGTCGCAGGCACTAGCCCAAATGCTCCATAGCCCGTCTCAGCAGACTTCGGCTATTGCTTTACCCTTGAACTTCCTCCTCCGACTCTCCAGAGTTCGGTGCCAGAGTTTCTCGACAGCGATCCGTGTCATCCTCTTCAGCTCCGCGATCTCTTCCATGAGACCTTCCTTGGAGGGATCCGTCGCCGTGTCGGCTCCGAGGGAGCTAGTGGCATCGGACCCTTGTCCGACCCGCTCTCCCTCTCGGGCTTCGGCTTTGGTAAGCTTGGCAATCAGCCTCGAGCCTTCCCTCTCAGTGGAGCCGGAATTCCTATTTGGAATATTCGCCTTTGAGGTGATGAGTGTCCTGGCACCTGAGCCAGGTCAACGGTCCATCCCTTTAGCTCCTCCTCTTCGTGCCTGTAGACGCCTCTTGCCAGCCTCTTGCTCCCAGGCCCAGGGATCCATCGCCCCAGGTTTCCCCATTGGGAATATCTTCCTCTTCCGAGGTTTCTCCTGATCCTGCAGGGGAACCTCCTCGAAACACAGACTCCCTGTGTCTACTACATCTGATACCGACTTAGATGAGTCGGAGGGTTCCCTCAGTCCCCTCTGAGGATGTCTCTTTTCAGACATCCTTGAGCTCCTCAAACAGAGGGGGAATTGGCCCTCCATTGACCCCTCCGAGGATGAGTCTGTATACCTGGAGGTTTTTGGATCCCGACCCTCCACCTCTTGGTTGTCTCCGCCTTTCGACCCACTTATGCAGGTAGTGGCAGATTCTGTGGAACCAGTTCCCAGGAGACCATCCAAGTTTATCACGGCCCCTGCAGACAAGCAGTTTCTTTCCAAGGGTGTCTCTGTGGATGCTATGGTGGTGGCGGCGGCCACCAAGAAGGAACTTGCGGATCCTTCAGTACCTGTCCATCCTCCTAACAAAGATTCTAGGACCATGGACAGGTATGGAAAGCGGATGTTTTCTTCAGCGACCTTTGCTATCGCTTCGCTAAACTACCTTTGTCACTTCACCAGGCTTCAAAGAGATATTCTCAAGAAACTAGGTGAAGCGGTCCAGGATCCTTCTGCTGCTGGGGCTCAAGAAAAGATTGCCTCACAGCTAGCAATCCTGAATTCCTTAACCAACTCCTCCATGCGGCTCATATCCTATGCAGCCGATGGAGGCACAGGAGTGGCTCTTAGACATCAAGCCTGGATGCGGCTTTGTAACCTTCACCAACACCCCTTTGGTTCGGCTTTGTTCGGACCTCAGGTGAAGGAAACCTTGACCAGGTGTGAGCAGGACGCCAAAACTCTTTCTGCCATTGGAGTCCATTTTTCCACCCCTTCTAGACCCTACCCCAAGGGTCAGAAGGGAGGAAAGCCCCAGAGGCAGAGGGGTAACAATAATAAAGCCCCTAGGGGCAGAGGGGGTCCTCAGAACCAGGGCAACAGGGAGTCTCTTCCTGAGAAGCCCTTTCAGTATCCCTAAGGTGTGTTGCCCGACTGTCCACCCTTGGAGGCAGTCGGGGGAAGGATTTCACTGTACCCAGTAGCCTGGCACTCCCTTTCACAAGATATGTGGGTACAGTCGATAATATCTGAGGGTTACAAAATCCCCTTCGAAAGGTACCTCATCAATCCCTTCCAGACATCTCACCCGGTCAAAGGGATTTGGCAGAACAGGAGGTTACAAAGCTCCTACAAAAAAGAGCCATCCAGACTGTTCCAGCAGACCAAGTAGGATCCGGCGTCTACTCCAGATTCTTTTTGGTCCCCAAAAGGATGGGAGATTGGAGACCTATACTAGACCTAAGCAATCTAAACAGATTTGTCAAAAAGGCAAGATTCCGGATGGTCACACTTCAGTCCATTTTACCCTTTCTGGGCAAGGACAACTGGATGTGCTCGATAGACCTTCAGGATGCGTACTATCACATAAAGATACACAGACGCTCCAGGAGGTTTCTCCGCTTTCGGCTAGGGACCAGTCATTATCAGTTCAGAGCCCTGCCCTTTGGCCTCACTTCAGCCCCCAGAGTGTTTACCAAATGCATGGCAGTGGTCGCAGCTCACCTGAGACGTCAGGGATTCCAGGTGTTTCCTTATTTGGATGACTGGCTCCTCTCCGCCACCACCAGGCATC
This sequence comes from Protopterus annectens, assembly GCF_019279795.1. NCBI lineage: Eukaryota > Metazoa > Chordata > Ceratodontiformes > Protopteridae > Protopterus > Protopterus annectens. Next base: position 212,123,866 of record NC_056729.1, on the reverse strand, counting down.
AGCTTCTTCAGACCAGAGACTACACTCTGCAGCTTTGCAAAAGTTTGGGAATTTCAGTGAATTTCGAAAAATCTTCTCTGCGGCCTTGCCAATCTATCACCTTTATAGGCGCAGAATTAAACACCGTCAAGTTGTCAGCCAGACTAACAAATCAGAGAATTCTGGACATCCAAAAATTAATATTATTGCAGAGCAGCAAAGTCAAAGCCAGATTGATTCTAAAAGTTCTAGGTCTTATGGCTGCGGCCATTGTTCTTCTACCACTGGCTCGCTTCACTACAGTGGATGTTATTCACTCAGTGGTCGTTCCACAGTCTTCCAATGAAACACGAAATCTTAGTCACACAATCGTGCAGAGCTCATCTGAACTGGTGGATATCTTCCCCTCTTTTTCACCAGGGCCGACCATTTGTTTCCCCTCCTCCGCTTGCCACAGTCACTACGGATGCCTCTCTGATCGGGTGGGGGGGGCATTATCAGGGCAGGATGGTCCACGGGACATGGCAACCCATAGAATACCATCTGCACATAAATGTCCTGGAGATGAGAGCGGTGCTTTTAACTTTGCAAGCCCTCAACGACTTTCTTCCCACGGGGACTATTGCAGTGCAAATGGAGAACATGTCCGTGGTCTGGTACATCAACAAGCAGGGCGGGACCAGGTCCTATCCTTTGTGTCGAGAAGCTCTCAGACTTTGGCAATGGGCAATCTCCTCTCATCGGTTTCTGCAGGTCCAACCTCTTGGCGGACAGGCTGAGCAGAGCCATTCTCATGCCTCACGAGTGGTCTCTCAATCAATCTATTGTGGACCAGATTTTTCTGAAGTGGGGCACACCTTGTTGCGATCTTTTTGCTACAACCCAAAACAACAAGTGCCCCGACTTCTTCACCCTTTTTCTCCTACCAGGCCAACCCCTGAGAGACTCTCTAATCCAGGATTGGCCCGGGACCCTTGATTCCACAAGTCATTCAGAAAGCCACCGTTTGAGGGCCAAGTTGATTCTCATTGCCCCTTACTGGCCTCGACAAGTTTGGTTCCCGACTCTGCATCGTCACCTCCTGGTGCGGCCTTGGCATCTGGACCCAGTTCCAGATCTTTTGATCCACCAGTCGGGTCAACAGCACCGGGCCATTCATTCTCTCAACCTCACTGCTTGGTTGCTCCACTTCCTTCCCTAGCCAGGCTTCCTATGATCTCTGATCCTGTCAGAGATATTTTAGTAGCTTCTTTGAAGTCGTCCACCAGAACCATGTATGCTAGCAAGTGGCGACATTTTTCCCTTTTTGCAATCTCCAGGCACATTGATCCTTTTACTGCTCCTGTGCATTCTGTTTTAGATTTCCTGGCTGAAGTTTTCCAGTCAGGATCTTCTTCTTCAACAGTCAAAGTTCAACTGGCGGCTATCTCCAAATATCATGTTGGCTTACAAGATCATAACATTATGTCACATAGGCTATGCAAAGCCTTTCTGAGAGGAGTTTTTCTTCTGAAGCCGCCAATAAAACATCCTCCTCCACAATGGGATCTGAATTTAATGTTAGCATCCTTGATTTTACCACCCTTCGAACCGTCTGCCTCATGTTCCTTGAAGTTATTGACCTGGAAAACTATATTCTTACTGGCTGTCACTTCAGCAAGAAGGGTTTCAATTCAAGCTCTCTGCATCCGTTCCCCTTACTTGGTTTTTCACAAGGACAGGGTATCCTTAAGAACGAACCCTTCCTTTCTTCCCAAAGTTGTTTCTCAAACTAATATTAATCAATCCATCGATCTACCAGTCTTTTTCCCAAATTATTCTGACAGAGCTGAACAAAAGCTACATTTTTGCATGTCCATCGTCAGCTCAGGTACTATTTGCATAGAACTAAACAATTCAGGAAATCGGACCAACTATTTGTCTCCTATGCAGAAAACAGGAAAGGTCTCCCAGTTTCTAAAGTGACCTTATCCAGATGGTTGTCTTCCACCATTTCTTATGTTTATTCGCTTAGAGGCAAGCAACTACCTTCTAAACCGAAAGCACACTCAACCAGGAGTCTATCCACTTCTGCAGCCTTTCAGGATAGACTACCCATTGATACCATTTGTGCAGCAGCTACTTGGGCCACTCCTCATACCTTTGTCTCTCATTACAAATTAGATTTGGCCTCCAGAGACCGGGCCAGTTTTGGTTCCACAGTTCTCAAGAGTCTGTTCCATTGAGCCACCCGGGGTACAGGTGCTAGGGACTCGGTCCCATCCAGCAAGAATGAAGGTGAGATTGACAACTTAACATTTAGAAGTTATGTACCTACCATAACGTTCCATGTTAGTTGTCTTCTCTCGCCTTCTTTCTTGTGTCCCTCCCTCCTTCCCCCTGGCCTGGACAGATCTTGAAGAGTTTCCTCTTCTCAGGTTGTTCCCTCCTGAGTCTTCATTAGAAGAATCCTTTGTTAGGAATTTTTGTTTTCCTAGTTCTACTAGGTTACTCTTTAGCAGGGTAGGTTAGCTACCAAATGAGATCTGAGGTAGTCCCGCCTTGCATCATGGGATATAGGGTTGCCTCGAGCTGGTAAAAGGAGTTCTCAAGCTAAGAAAGTGCCGAGTCGGCTCCGAACCCATCCAGCAAGAAAGAAGGCGAGAGAAGACAACTAACATGGAACGTTATGGTAGGTACATAACTTCTAATTCAGTTTCACATGTGACAATCGCAGCATTAGCGTAGCTATTCGAGCAAGAGCTCCCCATGGCTACACCATTTTTCTGCCAGTAAACTTGCCCTTTAAACAAAAATACATTGTTATAAAGGACAATTGCAGTCAACTTCTGTAACAAAACTATTTTGTCTGCTTTATGTAGACCAACTTTAACCAATAACTCCCTTAAAAAATCAACCCCTTGGTCATTGGGAATCACAGTAAAGAGAGAGACTACATCAAAGGTAGCAAATATAAAATGTCCATCTACATTACCTTGTTCAGTGAACTCGTATAAATCATGTAGGGATTGTTCAGTGTCGCTTAGAACATGTCTTAACATATCTATGACAGGCCTCAATTTTTTTCTCAATAAAAATAGATATAGTCTCAGTGCACCACCCTCTACCTGAGACTATAGGTCTCATCGGTGGCCTCCTAAAATTCTTATGTAATTTTGGTAAACCCTGGATAATGGATAATACAGGTTTAGAAACCAAAAAATAGTTGGTTAAATCATCACTTATTAAACCTACTGATTGCATAGATCTTATTTGGTTATTTACTGTTTCAACCATTTTACAAACATGTGTGGTTTCAATTCTTGCATAGAAACTCTCATCATCTAACATCTCTTGCATTAACTCTTCGTAGTAACTTCTATCTAATAGCACTACCTGTCCCCCTTGTCTGCAGGTCTAACTACCAAACTCATCTCATTTTCAAGTCTGTGTAGTGCCTCAAATTCATCCTTACTTAAATTATGTTTTTTATTCCTATGTTTACTACCATTAAATACATTGTAGATGTCTGATACACAAATCTGTTCAAAGGCATTAATGAGTGTATTCTGTTTCGGAATATAAGCACTAGGTTTTTAAAGACAAATTTATGCTCATCTTGTTCTTGTTGAAACATAAATTTCAATGTTAAATTTCTAGTGAACATTTTCAAATCAAAAATTATATCTGTTATACACATCTGTTGATGGTATAAAGGATAAACCTTTCATTAAACCATTCATTTCATTGTCAGATAAGACTTCGATAAATTCATAACTGTCTTACTTTCTGAAATGCCTTCTTGATTGTATAAGTGTTGCTCACGTCTTCTTCGTGTTTCCTCTTGTACCTCGTGCTGCTTCTCCCTCGAGGTGGATTCTTCTGTCTCTGTTTCTCTGCTCGTCCTAGTGAGAGATCTCTCACTGGTAATGGAAAATTTAAAGGATAATTTTCTGAGTTGGAATACGCTGTTGCACTAGAATCAGAAGAGAGGAGGGGTGTATGGTCATCAACTCTGTGCACCTGCGCTACAGTTTGGATAACTTTCCTCCTTGCCCCTGTAATGGGAGTGTTTGATTCAGATGGAGAAATGTTGGAAGTATTACTCCCCTCGACTAAGGAGCCAGATTCTTCATCATTCATTGGATATAAGTCCTTGTTCATAACTCTGTTCAAATCACTTAAATCTGTATCAACCTCGCCACATTGTATAATTACTTCTGTACACTGTTGCGTGTCATCCGTTTACTGGTAGAAAAATGTTGTAGCCATGGGGAGCTCTTGCTCGAATAGCTACGCTAATGCTGTGATGGTCACATGGGAAACTGAATATATATTTAAAGTACCATACAGTTCCCTTGTGTTCTTTTATAGAAGATTTGTCGAGTGATTGTTTTATTCTGTGGAAAGGTACAGTTGGTCAGCTTATTGAATTCATTGAATACCTCAATGTTACGACCCAGTTTTTGAAATTCACTTTGAATTATTCAGATCTAGGAATTAATTTCCTAGATGTGTACATTGAAAAAGATTAATTTGGTAAGATTTCTACTAGGATGTTTAGGAAAGAATGCAGAGTAAATAACCTACTATCTAGGGATAGTATGCATCCACACTACGTGTTTAACAATGTTGCTCAGAATCAATTTTACAGAGCCTCTAGGTTAAGTGTCAAAAATGATGAATATGAGAAACAGATGTTAAACACTAATAGAGAGTTGAGGGAAAGAGGCTATAATCATACTATGGTAATGAAAAATGAGATGACTGTTAGACGATTGAGGCATACCAGGGCCAGACCTTATTTCTCAGAGGAAACTTCTAAACAATCTATGGAGAATGACAACAGATTGAAAGTATGTGTTCCCTATACCAGAGATGTCAAGATCTACACTGACATTATTAGCAGACATTGGGAGATTTTAACTGATCCAACAATCTCTGGTATTATAGGATTGAAACCCCAATATACTTTCAGGAATAAAAATAACTTGAAGAGAAGGTTATGTAGAGTTAAAGAAACTTCTGATGAAGGGTTGATAGATGGAACCAAACCATGTGGAAAATGTGGGCAATGTGGTTTTATAGATGAATCTTTGTTTTTTAAGCATCCTGACACTGCATTAGGGTTAATGCCACCTGTGGGAGTTCCCATGTGGTTTATCTAGCTAACTGCATCATCTGTAATAATTTTTATGTAGGCAAAACAGACCGCACTTTAAGGGCGAGAATAAGGGAGCATACATATCACATCAAGAAGGGGTCAAAGGTTAATGCTTTAGCCAAACATGTTATTAGTATGGGTGAGCAACATATATTTAGATTCAAGGTTTTATCTAGGTCATATGAGAGTGCTAGAGGAGGGGATATTGGAGCGAGGACAGAGGAGATAGAAGCGAGATGGATAGTGATGTTAAGAGCGAATTTTGGACATGGGCTCAATGATTGTGTACCCATGAAGCCAATACTTTGCAAGAGAGGTTTAAATAGATGATTTTTCGCATGTTAATATACATATATTTTTATATATATTTTTATATAATGGATTTGAAATACATTGTTTTATCTACTGTTCTTATTTATTATTTTTATTTTTTTATTATAAGGGGTTATATGCCTTTAAGATACCTGTGGACATGTGATGTGATTTTTTTCTTATATAAAGGTGTTCTTTTTACTGTTTCATATACACCTGAAGAAGCTTTGTGTGAAAGCGCTAGTGTGTGTTAATAAAGACAGTACTGTGAGGATATTGTTTCCATCGTATTATTCTGGATTTTGGAGCCTTACCCCAGCACTTCTTTTTGGATTTATATTACTTTTGTTTTTTGCTGGGATATTTTGTGCTTTTGGGCATTGTTTTTACCATAATTTAAGGGAATGTTAAACCTCTGGATATGTATCAGTGTTACCATATGTGTTGATGTCACACAAACCTCTGTAGAGTAGATGCATGTATTCTGAGTTTGCTTCATGTATATAGTTAACAAATTTATAGTTTGAACAAAGATCTGTCTGGAAAGAATACGAGGAGACTGAATATATTTAAGATGTGTATGTAAGTACTGGTTATAAGGTAAAGATGTACAACAACTTATTCTCTAAATGCTTGCAAAGAGTTTGGGTAAGCAGAGGGAGATCTGGACATATGAGAAGGATTTGTGTGTGGATGAAGCCAAGGATGAGGTTTGTGTGTGGATGAAACCAAGGATAAGCGCTGGTAGAACAGAAGGTAGATGAGGGAAAAGTGAAGTGCAAATAATAAAGTGAAATTATACATGATGAGGGTAGGGTGAAACAGAATGAAAACAGCTGGTATGTGGGGAATAGAATAGTGTGATAAAGCGAAAGTGTGTCAGAGTGGGGAGACATTGTGCTAGATCTGTGAAAGCAGTCACACTTATGTCTTTGTATAGTATTACAGAATAGTGCTATTCTTTCTCCAAGGTTGGAGCTCAGCAGTAAAAGAGATATGTGAATATGACCTCCTCTGAGGTTCTGTCTGGATCTGGAGGCTGGTGATAAGGACAGTGCAGAGGCCACATGTAAAGGGGAAAAAATCTTGGAGTATACTTGTATGTTTGCCACCTGCAGTACTATAAAAGCAGAATTGGGGAAAAGAAAATAAACAGCTAGGGATGGGGAGGTGAGTTTGCAGTCAATGTCATGCTAGTGACATTATGGCATTATAGATGCCACCCACACCAGTCATGTCACCTTAACCAAACAGCTATGGCTGCCAGTTGCTGCAAGCCTTTGCAGAATATATGCTGAATGGTGAACTAACTCTATCCATCTATTAAAGCAGTTGTGGAAGTTTTATTTTGGTCAAACTAATGATCTGTACAAGTGCAGATTTCTGCAAAGTGCAAGGTAGCTTGCTGGGAACTCTTATTTAGAGGGGGATGTATGTTATAACACTGTGCCAGAGCAGGGACAATGATGGGAAAGGAGAAAATACAGTTTTAGTACACCATGGTGAAGTCTTTCAGTAACATCTGATGGCTGAAGCAACTCATGCACTGTGAGGAAATTTTTAAATCAATAATGGGAAGAAGCTTAGTGAAACGTTAGTGTCATTTAGTTATGAAAAGAGGAGTGGAAATTAAAAAAAAAATGCCTTGTGCAACAGAGGAAGGTCACTTTCTAAACATTTAGTACTTTATTCGTTTACTAATATTAGATTCAGCCTGGCCAGAGTTATGGGGAGCTTGAGCCTGAAAATACACATACGCTTAATTTGCAGAGACTCAGACTAAGGCTGAAAGTGGCCACAAAACATAAACCCGAAGAATAACGCAGCTGTAGTACTTGATAAACACTTTTTTTATTAGACATTTTAAAACATCATCAGCTCCATGTTTAACCATAAAAAATATTTATAGGTTAATCACAATTGACATGTCAGCCAAAACTCCCCAGGTGTTGAACACATTTAAAGACACACGATCCATAAAACACAAATAATTGGATCCTTAAAACCCGATCCATAAATGAAATTAAAAGTATATTTACAAGTAAAACATTAATAAATAAGTACAAATAATTATCTAGTCAATGTTTTTAACTTTAACAAGCCACTAATAGTCATGATTGTTTAGACCAGCTAAATACTAGCATTTAATAATATCTGCCAGTAAAGTTCGCTCTTCCCTAACTGTAATGTCCATTCCCAGCCTCATTCATTTTTGGCTAGTTTTTCTATAATAACAAATTTAAGTGTTCCTTGGTTCTTCTACATGATGTCTAGCTAAAGCATTAGATAGCTTCACTTTTTTTAATTTCAGAAACGTGTTTAATTTGATCTCTCAACCTACATTCCATTTTTCAAATGTAATAGGCAGGGCAACACTGGCAAATAGCAGCATAAACCACCCTTGCAGTACTTGAGCTTGACCAGTGCTCAGCAGGTGTAGGGATAAAGTACAATTCTTGGGCAGGGTAACGTTTCACTGCAGGACACACACACACACACACACACACACACACACACACACACACACACACACACACACACACACACACACACACACTACTAGAAGCACACTAGTTTTTCTTTCAGCATTAATTTTTGCTAAATAGTAAAAGTGCGGAGTGCAAAATTCACTTGTGTGTGTGTGTGTGTTCTGACCACCAAAATAAAAGAATAACCCAATCAAACTAACCATAAAACCTTTAAAAACAAATGGAAAAATAAATATAAGCTAGGGTATAACATTCAAATTAGCATGTGGCTGGCAGCCCTGGTTTTACTATAGGTCTGAACTCAACTTCTAGTGTTTTGAAAAACAAGTCGTAGTAAAGATAAAATTCAAAGATGTGGAAAGCTCCGTTTATAAATTTAATGTAGCCTTGTATGTGCAATAGATATATCAAAAATGTCATCAGAAAGGATAAGCATCTGTGGGGAACTAGTGGCTTTAAGAACAGATTGTATCAAAATGCTGAATTATCTTGATATGGTGTCCTGTAAAGACTGACAAGAAGTCTGCAAGTTGGGACTTTGGAACTTGTGTGGAAAGTGACCTAACTCTTGCCAACATGTCTATTGTTGTAAGAAATTCCTTCTATATTGCACAGCTTATAAACAAAGGCATTGTGTCTGGATCTAGGGATGTCATTGTCTCCCTTTACTTGGGCCTCATTAGGCCAGTCATTAAATATAATGCCCCCTTTGGCATGTATCTGTCCTGACACATGCAACAACTGGAAAGCCCACAGAGATACCTTACTAAAAGGATACAAGGTGTACGCAACATGTCCTACATTGATCAACCCCTTGCCCTGTCACTATTCTCAGTATTCTACAGACTACTAAAAGGTGACCTGTGTTTGACTTGTAAAGCATCCTCTGCCCCATTACTGATGGATTTACTGCGCATCAGCATGTTAAATGGCATCATAAATACTCTGTCTAGGGATCTAAGCCTCTTCTGCAACATCAACAACAGTTTGGAGGGACAGGTATAGCTCACGGAGGGTACTGCTGCTGTTTAATAGACTCCCAGTGCACATAAAACAAAGTTCATCCCTGTCCATATTCAAGCACAACATGGATCTGTGGATGAAAAGAGAACATTTATCCCAGGACGGTCCTCTGTACTACTGATGGACAGATGGATCTGTGGATGAAAAGAACATTTATCCCAGGACGGTCCTCTGTACTACTGATGGACAGATGCAGCTCCTAAATTTATTCCATTTATGGTTCCCCTGTAATTATCTATGGTTTGATCCCAGTTATTCTCATTAGGGGTAATATATAATTATTGAACATGGGATGGGATGGGTAAGGCACCTCTATAACCAAATGGGATAGGTTATTTCGAGCACAAAAAGGGAAATTGGTGAGGCTTAAAATGAAATGACCTGAAAGGGCAGCTAGCCTAGTACTTGCCTATGAACCAAAGATGTAACTTGGATACATTGTGAGTGACTCAAAGGAGACATGAGGAGGTGTATAGGTTTAGAGAATTTGAGTAACATGATATTATGCCAGTACTATACAGCATTAATATCCCTTTTAATAAATGCCTATAAACCTTTATTTTCCAGGAAAATAAATTTGTGAGGCTAGCACCCCACCACCAATGTTTGCCCAGTTCTTAAGGAGGATTTACAGGTGCTCAAGCTTCCCTTTACAAATGGTATTACAGAACATATAGCTAACAGAAACTGCAATATCAATTGCATTTTCTCCACTTGCTACTATTTATCAGTAATGGTGGTGAAAATGTAGTATGCTACTATTCATTTAGATGCTTACATTGTATATATGATCCCTACATTGTTTGCACATGACTCTACCAAAACTATATGTGAAGTCAGACTTTGGGAATGTGCAAGCAACACTGGACATTCCAATATCCCCAAGTTGAGGTATTTCACAGAGTGTTTGTTGGATGGTTGGAATAACCTCCCTGGAGAGAGAGTCAACAATGCATCGGATAAAGAAAAGCCATTTTTCTTATCTGTTTATTTTTTTTTTTTTTTTTAATTTTGGATAAGGGTGAGGCAATCCTTATATGGCAACCTGTTTTTTTTTATGCAACAAGTCAGTGGAAGCTTGTCCTTTAAGCTAAGTGGTCAGCATAAACATGTCAGTTAATGCAAGCATTTTAGCTTGTTGTGAATTTGTCTAATGATGTTACTTTTTTCCCCATTGTGAGGCATCATGAGGTAGTTTTGAATACCCAATGTTACTTTACCACATCATCATCTGGTGATCTAAAGTTGTAGAAATCTTAAATTAAAGTTTTCAGCTGACACGTTTATGCTAAATGTGATCCTATTTTAAGTTGTTGCTTCAGAAAGACGTTAGTTGCTCTCCATGTATGAATCCGTTTTCTCATATAAGATCTCTGCACTTTTTCTTTAATCTCTGGTTACAGTTCATTTTCTAGGTCTCATTTGCATTGTCCCTCATTATTCTGCCTTGATGGCATTTATGCCTTTTGTAAATGGAGGAGATCATAGTGGAACCATGATCCAAACGTATTCTACTGGGATAAAGAATATTCTTTGGAAAATCTTCCATTCCTTGAGGGATTTTATTCCTGCCTTTATGTCTTTCTAAGAGAGAGTCTGTTTGTCTTCATATAGATACGCATGTACAGTCTGTATTAATTTTCATGTCCAGCTTTGCATGTATTTATGTTAAAATAAAGGCTTTTAACAGTGCCCATTTACCTGTGTTATGTAACACTTTCTGAATTTGAGAAGTGTGTGCCAACTACGGAGGTTGGTGTGTAGGCATCCACATATTTAATGAAAATAATTGCTTTAGACCAAGGGCTTGGGTATGAGCGCTTTCATTAAAAGTAGATATTGAACAGCTGAAGGTCTCCCTTCCAAGCCATGGAACACACTTTTTTTGAGCTCCTGCTAGTGTGAACACCAAGGCATTATTTGATTTTGTTTTCACATCAAACAGAGAATTGCTGTTTGGAATGACTCTATTTATTAATGTAGTAAGCTTTAATGAGTCTTATTTATGCCACAGATAAAGTATTAGATAAATCTACTTCCTCCTAATGTAAAGAGACTGATGTGTGATGCTTGAGTACTTTTATAAAAAAAAAAAAACAGAAATAAATGACATGGGCCAGTATTCATAGTTAAGTTGCATAGTATGCAACCGGTTGTTGCTGTTGCACCAAAACTGAAAATGTGTAACAATTTGTAGAGCAGGCACGTACTGAAGGGCAATGGGAAATAGGCGTGGGACTAGAAATATGCAAATGATCGTGTAATGACATGCAAGTAAAGAGGCACAGTGCATAGTGAGATGCATATGAAGGTCAGCAAAAGCAGGTTGTGAGTTATAGTCATCAGGAGAGAAGGCGCGCAACTAGTTGCATCTGAGAATATAGACAAAAAGCACATTGAAATTTGAAGAGATACAATTAGTTAACATGCCAAGAGCAGCAGCTGTAGCATAGTAGTATCTGACTCCTTAACTGCTACTAACCTGCATTAGGAGTGGGCAGGGCTGCAGGCAGCTCGGTCGAAACTGTCTTCCTATACCAATGGATACCAAGATACGCATATCTCTAAATGTTATAACTGCAGGGACCTTTCAGAGACAAACAGGGGCACCTTGGGTATATCACAGGCACTGATGGGCAGAATACATAAAATTTTCCTTGATGAAATTTATGCTACATTTGGATCAGCATATATTTCCCTAACATAGCTAGGGCGGGGGGCGGGGAGGGGCACCACCACCACCACCACCACCACCACCATACTTGGTTTCAATGACATCTCCCACCTGCCCACAATACTGGGAGCTATATGTTGCAAACGTGTAGCAATAACAGCTAATGCCTACTGAATCCTTAATTGATGACATCCATAGGGAACCCCAATAGTATGCTTGAAATGCAATACAGTACTGCTCAGGCACACACCAGGAGTATTGTAGTGCGAGTATTCAGCCTGCTGAAATCCTACATCGACTGCCCAAAGCGCATCAGATTGAGCACTATAATATAATGTTAACACAGCCTGTAAGCTGTTTGTAGACCTGCTGCATGCTACATAACATGATTGCCGCAAAGCAGGCCATTTCATCCCTTAGACCCATAGCTTTAGGCTATGCCACAGCCAGCATACCAACATTCTCTAGCATCAATGGCAGTGATATCATCAGACAGCACAGTAGCTAAGAGCCTCACCACCTATCCCCCCCCCCCCCATGACAACTCTGTGCACAGTATATGGTGACAAAACAGATATGGCAACTCCTAGTCCATCTGTATGTGCCCTGAAAGTACTCTGTGGCAGCATTGTGGCAGAATAAAATTATGCCAACAGTAGTTTTTAAGACTATACTGGGCAGTACATGGTGAGACGCACTGCACATCAGGCTTCTCCCCTTCACCCCACAGGAAAGAGACTGGTGTGAATCACAGCTGTCACCATTTGCACAGCTGCCTAGAAAACACATCAACATGCAGCTTACCTCACAAACTCAGAGTTTGACAGTTCAGTGGAGGAATGGAGATGGAGACTGGGGCTCCTGGAGGAGAACACCTGCATCATGGTAAAATTCTGTTATGTATATGGTGCGTTAGCCAGTCCCTGACTGTGTTGTGGAGCCACTTCAGTGGCTGGATGTAGTGGAACAAGAAGCCCTCTGTTGCATTGATGTGGAAGCACTAACAGAGCAGAACCTGTTCCCAGACAGGATTTCGGGTTGCACAATTAATGCTGCTGCTTCCTTGCTGAGCATTTTGGTGTAAAATGGTTTCTCAACAAGAAAAGCTGCAAATAAATACTAGTCTGTAATATATGCTGAGGCTAATTCTTACCAATGTCTATGAATCATTGTTTGTTTATTTTTTTTCTCTGAATAGTATCTGCACCATAAGGTGTAAGAATATTCTGGTTCTTGCCATTGGCATGCCGTGAACACCCACTCATGCATTCAGGCTGAACATATACACACGCTGTGCTACTCAGTAACACTAATATTAGAAGTCAGTATTTAAAGTGTGAATATCTGCCTGCCAATAAGTTTGGCTGTATATTCATGGTGGATAGCTGCCAAGGTCAGTTCCCCTTGCAGAGCAACTGCCCAGCGTGCAAAGGAAACCAAGATCCCATTGTACATCTTATACAGCCAGTTCAGCGAGCAGCTGCTTGAGACTCTGAGTGCTTCCATTTTATAAGGTGGATACTTGATATGACCTGGCAAAATTGCTGACAAGAGATACTAGCTTGCCCTGAACTGGTAAGCAACACCCACAGCAGTAAGATGACCTGTGATGCTGATAATGGATGTGTGTGTGCCCGTTTGAGTCTCTAGTCTGGGCGATGATGTTTGTTATTGTTATGACACTCTTAGGTTCATGGGTAGTTACTATGTTTTCAGTCCAAGTGACCATTGTGGAGAGTAGCCCAAATTTCCAGTTGTCCCTAAGCACTGTCTGACAAAGTGACTCACTCAAGGTCACACAGTAGGCAAAGGTTTTAGGGGAATAAAACCCTGTACCACAAGAAAAAAAGCATGTCATAGTCGTATCTTTTTTGGGATAGGGCACTTACCTGTGCTGGTATGTGCTTGTGACCCTTTTTTCAAGCTTCTGTATCATGTCTATGTGCAATGATGCTTCTGTATCATTGCACATAGATATGTGAGAATAGCTTATGTCGCAGATTGTGGACACCATCCCAGGTTTCTGCTTTACTGCACATTTGTGTAACTGTAGCTTTGCAGTAATTGCAAACTACCCACAGCTCTGTATGGTGGCTGGTTTGCCTGTTTTTGATTTCAGCACTGATATAGCATGAGGAGTATACTAAAGGCAGCTGGCCAAGGAAGCAGAAAAGACTTTTTCAGCCTAGTGGTGTGTGCAGGATTCTTACCTGCTCACCCATACTTGTTCAGTTTTTACCTTCTGTGTGACATTCTTCGTAATGACATCCATCACTTTGTCTTTTTCTGCAAGCCATAATAGTACCAGTAGGACATAGGAACATCAGTATTTCCCAATATTGCCTCACTAGAGGCTGCAGCTTGAAATGGTTGAATAGGATGGGAGTACATGACTGTGTTGGGTGCTGATCCATTTCAGACAGGCAGCCCACCCAAGCTACCTACCTTAGCTCAGCCATAGTTGGTGTGGGCAGTGAAGTTGGTAGCTGACCAGGCATTAACATGCCGGGGTAACTGCCCATCAGCACCTCCTGCAACAAACTGTGGGTTTGCTAGACTGTCTGGTCCCTGCCACCAGAACACCAGAGTAGAGTGCCCATACAATTGGCCAGTGGACCAAGGATCTTCATGTTATGGGTCCCAAAACATTTAGCTGGGCTAGTTAGCTGGGATATTGTCCCTTCCCTACTCTTTTCCCAGCCATTTGTCTGCTGTATGTTTGCCTGTCTGTGTATGTCTTATGTTGTATGTAGTAAAGTGGCAAACAGGGTTTGACTGATGTGAAATTCATTGAATAAAAAAATTCCATTATAGTCTAATGCTAAGTGACGAGAAAAGTACTTGTCCTCCTCACCCTCACCCTTTGCATGACGCATGGTAAAATCTGCTTTGGAAACTCATTGTTTTGTGATTGAATGAAATACGCACAATGTTTTGTGTTCAATATTTTATGTTTTCAGAATTTAGGAGTATAACTCAGTTTCCCTCTCCTGATGTGTGCCAGTCTTCCCCTGTTCTCGTTCATGTTTTTTTTTTCTGTCCTAACTGCCTACCCCTCTGCCACCTTTCCTTCACCTTTTCATGTTCATGCTATCCACCATCCATAAAATGGGTGCCCTGTCCCCACAAAAATATTCTACCCTACATCTCTGCACCTGCATTTTCCTTTATATTTTATTATTTATTTGCAGGATCCCTTGTCAGTGGAGGCCTGAGGCGAAAAGCTCCAAAAACATAGTAACAAAAAACAAATTAGAGAGAGAGTAGAAACAATATTTGAAGTACAGTGGTTACAGATTCAAGTAGGGTAGGCGTGACAGCAATTATCAAAGAAGGAAAAATCAAAAAAAGGGGGATTGCAGTGAAGAAGGAAGTAGTTGGGGTGTGCCGGTTGAAGAATGGGAACATGAGTACAAGAAGAGAAAGAGCTGGAGTTAAATGTTGACAGAGATACAAAAATATTAAAATGTGTAAAAAAAATCAAGAGGACTGAGTGAAAAACAGGGTAGATAAACATTTGCATGCTGTATTCCTCCTTTTCTACTTTAATATACTGCCCTCTCCACCCCCTTTAATACAGCAAATAAGGTGTGCAGTTTGCTGGGCACCAGATGACAAGTCATTAACATATGTGATACATTGTTGGTATGCAGCCCGTGGCAGCAGCCTACTGCAGCAGGTGTTGACTGCCTCTCTGTGTCTGTTGTAGCCTTGGTATGCATTCTCATCAGCTTGTACGAGACTGATGACTTGCTGTACTACATAGCTCTTCTGCACCATTCAGCGGAACGTGACTTTTTCTCCAGCCTGTATTCTGTCTCTCTCAAAAATAGCTGACTGCCTACCCACACAAGTCCTTTCTTAGTTATTCATGTCTGCCTTACACAGTAGTGTCCTCTCTTATGCAGTGCAGGGGTTGCACCTCTCTGTGTGTGAATCATACCCATTGTTATTTCATGACCAACACACACATGCTTTAAGCGCATTGTTTAAAACTAAGCCTATACCTTTTTCTGTGATTTTTTTTTTTTTTACTCATTTTGGATAGCAAGTACAAGTGTAAAAGCTTGACTTTTGTTGCTGCTTTTAAAACCTAATGTTCAATCACATTATCATTTACTGGGTATAATACTGTGATGTATTGCAATATTTGTATACTAGTGTATCTGTCTGAACCCAAGGTCTTTCACTTTATTTTTCAGAACAATAATTTACTTCTTGTGACTTGAAAACAGACATGTTATATTTTACCTGGTTAAATATTGTGTCTGAATCTGCAGTATACATGTAAGAGGTAATTGCTGAAGGTACTGACTACCTCAGTTGTATAGTTATGTTCATTCCCTTATATTTATTGACGAGCATTTTTGCGTGGTGGCTTAATCATGTGAGAGATATCATGTTCCTTGTGGTTGATCTTTGCAAAACTTAACCATCTTTTTAGTCATTTGATTGTCTCTCATTTTCTTTTCCTGATTTTATTTTAGTACAGTTACCTTCATATTACTTTGTCGCTGATATTTCTTTCAGTGACCTATCTTGTTGTTTGTAAACTCTCATACACAACACTCCCACACAACATTCACAAAGTAGCAGTTCTAAAGTAAATGTTTGATTACTCGCTTACCATAATAAGTTTTTTTAGAAGTACGTCCCAGCAGTGAGATGGAGTTTTGTTTATACTTTTTCTGCATCAGGCACCACAAGGGACAATATTATTTTGGAGTCGTCATTACATTTCCTTGGGCTTATCAGCCTGATTTGTTGTAGTTTGTTGAACTTCATATCTTAGCTGTTAGTGTGCTCTGGTTTTACAGATAATCGTGCGCATATGCTTGTATTTTCTCATAAAAGACATACATGAGCATTTTTCCATATTGTGTGCCAGTATAAAGGAACATTCAACTCTCCAAATAAACAAGCTTTTATGAAACTACGCTCACTCCAGCATCTAGAAACAGAGCAGTCAAACATGCAGCTTTTCTGTCCATTAAAATGCTCATTAGACAGCATTAATACCAAAAATAAAAAAAAAATCAATATTTCATTTAGATTTATACTGTGTTCTATTAAAAGGTGGTGTAGCTGTAGCTGAATTGTAACAGGATTCCTTTTCAGTTTGACTACTAGCAGTATGCCACTGTTTTTCAGTAATGTGTTTAGGTGGTTCTTTTCCTAAAGCAATGGTTATATTTCATTTATGATAGCCTCATTGTCTTCTTGCTATGCTGACCTGGCCTGTATTACAGAAAATGTATTGACCAGTTGACATGAACGTACTGTGTTGCAGGAACCTTTACAGCTGGTATGTATTTATTATGCAAGTATGTTTGCTCTTGTGCCACATCATAAAGCAAAATTATGGATCATATGCAGCTGTATTTTAGAGTGGTGTTAGTTGGAAAATTGGGGATGTAGGGCCACCTACTGCCAGTTCCAGTTTAGGTAAATCATTGTATGCACTGGTGGCATAAAGGGATAGACCCATGACTGTAATCCAGGTGACCTAAGGTAGACTAGCATCTTGGGATCCTGATGACACAGTCAGGGAGGAAGGGGCATGCCTAGCCAGGGTGGTAGTTCCTACACACCTCTCACACAGTTCATACTACTGTTCTGTTGATGGTGTCTGGAGGCTAGGCAGAAGTGGGTGTGGCTTCCAAAGCTGGTGATGGTAGCCTCTGTCAGACTGTGTAGGGGAGTATGAATTTATTGACAAGTGGGCATAGGAAGCCATTCTGGCGATACAAGTTCTTATGTTTCCCCCACTAGTGATGGTGTTAAATTAGAAAAGCTGCCATTGCCAGGATGCGAGCAAGATTGCAAGGCACCATCATGACGTCCTCAATGACTGCACGCATCTCGCACCGTTTAATAACTGTTTGAGGGGAGGATTAATGGTTGGCAGTCATGGGGGGTGATATTAAAAAAATATATATATATATATATATATATATATATATATATATATATATATATATATATATATATATATATATATATCTGATGTTGTCAATTTTCATTCCATCCTTGACTGATGGATTTGGATCCGAGATGTTGGATCTGACTTGGCTGCTTTTAAAAGCTTGTGGCAATCCAAAACTCTCAAGCGTCTCTCTTGCCAGTAATGAAGCCTCCCCATTACCTCTGATCTTGTTTTGCTGCCATTGGGTGAAAGATGTGGTTATTTCACTCACGAGCTTTCAAATTAGATGAGTGCAGAATATTTCTTTAACCATATTCTGTTTTCTACTCTTGTACAAGTGTATTCTAGATACTGTCGTTAGTATCTCCATCTCTCTGTAATTTTCTTTCTACCTTACCCTCTACATTTAACATAGCCTTTCCCTTTTTTCTTCTGTTTCAAAAAAAACTTTATATATCTAATTTTAAGTTTTTTTCTACTTTTGTTTTGTTGTGCTTAAACTTTCTATAGTATTTACAGCCATTGTTGTTGTCCTGTCATGGCTGAGAAGGAAAAACACTCCAGCAGGGTTTAAGAAGTGTGGGAAATGTGACTAAAAGATTCCTTTTTCCTGATGCCCACACTCTTTGCATCTACTGTCTAGGCCCCCTTCACTTACAAGAAAGTTGTGCAATATGCCATGCCTTTAACCCTCGTGCTTTGGTAGAGCACAAAAATAAGTTAATCTTAAAAGGATTTCTACTGCCCTCCTTTTGGTGATACTATTTCTGGAGAATCGTCAAAGAAACTGTCTAAACTCATCTCTAAGCTCTTCTTTAGTTTCATCGAGGACCTTGAAGAAAGTTTCTAAAGGGCCTTCTTCTGATCTGACAGTTTCTTTACATCCATCTAAAAAGAAGAAAATTGAGTTGTCTGATCCAACCCTGTCTGATCGAACAAAAGACGAGTACTTTTTCAGATCCGACGGCTTCTTCAGCTCTGAGGTCTCCAAAAAAACAGGATTCATAGGCTCTGAAGACCTCTGATCCCCACTTTTTGGACACTCTACCTAGGGCAAGGTACTTCCTATCTGTGGACCCTATTCCATCAATGGTACCTTCTCCTTTTCTATACAGACTTGACTCTCCCTCCAGGCAACTATCTTGCTCTTCCAGGATTCTCATAATAAAAGATGTGGAGAGGATAGTAAGACAGATGCTTATGGCGCAGAGCCTCCCAGTGGATGTTTCGGCTCCTACACCTTCGGGTCAGGAAACCCATGTATCCAAGTCTCCACTTTTGACACTTCTTTCTCTGATCCCTCCATGGGTTTGGGGCCCGAGTCATCGAGGACCATCTTCTTGAGGTACAAATATTGTTGTTTCTTTGGATCATAAGTTTGCTCTGAGCTCCTACGCACCATCAGATCCAGAGAGCTCTCAGAGCCATTTCTACTCTGTTGCATCCAAGGTGTTTCAGAGGGCTGTAGAGCCACCTTTGCACCTCAGCTTTGGCAAGAGGTAGTTCAACTCTGGCTTCTTCCTCGGGGTGGCTTTCCTCTGAGCAGGGTGGGACCAGTGATCAGAAAGCTCACCTTTTGGACCCAGGATCCTATCCCTCTCGGGGAAGGTTGGCCTTTAAGACCTGGGAGAGAGCCCTGTTAACTTCATGACACAGACTGATCCTATTCCCTCAGGTTCTGTATCCCCGTCTCTGTATCAGGATTCTCAGCTTACCCTCCCACAGGGGCAACTGGTACCAAACTTTCAGGGCACCCAATTGAGTATTTCTGCCTCTTCTGATACTTCCCCAGATTGAAGAAGTCCCTCAGAAAAGGACATATAAGAGGAAGCTTTTATATTCCCCTGAATCTGTCATGGAAGACACGGATTTTGAGAAGGGCGAAGGGTTCCCATAGTCACCTCCTGCAGATGTTTTGGTCAGAGACATCCTCAAAATCCTAAAACAGAGAGGTGGCTGAAACCCCAGCAATCCTTCTAAGGACTATGTGTTCCTTGAAGCTTTTGATACAGGCCCATCCGCATCTTTGGTGATTCCGCCTGCCGATGAGCTCCTAGATTTGGTCTCAGGGCAGGCATGGAAGGAGCCTAACTCCATTGAGCCCATAAGAAGGAAGCCTGACAAAATTATGTCTCCTCCAGAAGAAAGACAGTTCTGGTCCAAGGGCCTCCCTGTTGATGCCATGGTAGTAACAGTGGATACTAGGGAGGAGCTAGCCGATGAAAGTTCCTCTGTTCATCCCCCCGACAAGGAGTCCTGGGCCATGAACAGATTTGGGAAGCATGTCTACACTTCAGGGACCTTTGCCTTGAGGTCCCTGAACTACCTGGCACAGTTCACCAGATTGCAAAGGCATCTGATTAATGAACTCTCCGATACCCTTGCAGGAACTGTGTCTACATCTGGTGACCCTTCAGTATCAAATTTGTCCATGAGACTGATTTCCAGTGTGGCATAAGGAGCCTCAAGAGCAGTGAATTCAGGTGTAGCCATCAGGAGATATGCCAGGATGTGCTTGTGTGACTTTGCAGAACCTTTTAAGTCTACATTTGTCAGTACCCCTTTTGATGACCCCTCTCTTTTTGGCCCCAAAGTAAAAGATACATTGTCCAGGTGTGAGAAGGATGGAAAGACCCTTTCTGGTTTTGGTGTGCATTTTTCCTTCTCTTAATCACCAGGAAGGTGGAAAAATGTGTTTCAAGAAATCACAAGGATCTTTCCAAGACACACGTAGAGGGTCTTCCCCCAGAAGGCAGAGAGGGAAACTCAAATGGTAGACATCACCCTCACGGCAGAGGTCGCCAGCAACATCAAGCATCTAGAGATTCTTTCTTTGGCAAACCCTTTCAGAGCTCCTGAACGGAGGCCTGATTATCCCCCTCTGGAGGCAATTGTGGGTCATTTGTCCCTGCACCAGAGAGCCTTTCTAGAGATAAAATATACTTGGGTGCAGAGGATTGTATCCAGAGGATATATAATTCTATTTACCCTTTCGCTACCACCCTTCAGGAAAATATCCGATATATCACCCAGTCAAAGGGATCAGGCAGTCGTACAAATACAAAAACTGCTAGACAAGAGACATCAAAGAGGTTCCCCCAGACCAGAAAGGATCCAGAACTTGCCCAAGATTCTTTTTTAGTGCAACAGGGGACTGGAAACCAGTTCTGGATCTCAGCAATCTAAATAGATTTGTTTGAAAGAAAACATTTTGGATGGTCACATTTCAGTCCATTCTTCCATTTCTGGAAAAGGATGACTGGATGTGCTCCGTGGATCTCCAGGATATGCATTATCATATAAAAATAAACAGGCAATCCAGGAGATTTTTACTCTTCTGGCTGGAAGCCAGTCATTATTAGTTCAGAGCACTTACCTTTGGCCTCACCACAGCCCCCAGGGTGTTTACCAAATGTATGGCAGTGGTAGTGGCTCATTTGAGACTACAAGGATTCTGTGTGTTCCCCTACTTAGACTGACTCATTACCGCTCTGACCAGGCATCAGCTCATTATGGCAAAAGAAGAGGTCATCCACACTTGCACAAGATTAGGAATGACCATAAATTTCAAGAAGTCAAATAGAGCCAATTCAAATTCCTAGAATTCATAGGTGCTCTACTAGGTCAGAAATAGCCTGTCTTCCCCTTTCCAGAGTTCAGACCTTAAGGGCACAAGTCAACAAAATATTTTGCAGTACCATGATCTCAGCTCACTTAATATTACAAGCTCTGGGACCAATGGCAGCAGCAATAACTGTTCCACTAGCCAGATTTCATATGAGAATTCTCCAATGGATGCATATCTCAGTGGCCAGTTCTTCATCTACACCTGTCAGCCCCATACGAATTACAAACTCTTGCAAGAAAAGTATGACATGGTGGATCCAAATGGATCGGGTGTTACAGGGTCATCCATTTGTCCCCTCACAGCCCAAGGTCATAGTGACCACGGACGCTTCTCAGCTAGGGTGGGGGGGGGGCATGACCTGGGAAAGACTGTCCAAGGTGTGACGCCCCTGCACTGGCCCAGTAATCAAGGAGCCTTGATCCTCACCACTAGCACCAGTGAGGGATGTACACTTTGGGAGGATGACGAGTACACACACAGTAAAGTACAATTTCCCTCAAGAGCACACAGAGATCACAGTCAGTCTGGGGCTGATTTCTCCCTCTTCCTCCAGATCCCCAGTAAGACTCCCCACTGGCACAGCTATAGGGTTAAGAACTCAGCAGCGTGGCCAAGCTAAGACCTACAGCCCTCTGTCCAATCAGTGCTGGGTGTCCCTGCCCAAGTAGCTGACACACACACACACACACACACACACACACACACACACTTTGACATTTGATTGATATACACACACACTCACACACACACACACACACACACACACACACACACCAGGGAAAGGCTGGCACAGATTCACTAGCCATGCTCCCTTCAGCCCAGACTATAAGGTAGTACCAGCTGCCACCAGCCACCCTTATTTATCAGCTACTATAAGGCCCTTACCAAAGGGTGTCCAATCCTACTGTGTAATGTTACTATTATCCAGATGGTAAATGTGACCAAGACTTTCAAGGCTATTGGAGTGGCCTATACAGTATCACCACTATCAAAACATAACTGTTTGGTCAGCTGGATGACTCTGTCACCTGCCTTCAGTTCCCAGGCTAACAGAGACTTTAAATTTAACATTTCTCTGTGAAAAAGTGAAAAATACCTATCTCTCAGATGTGAAGCTGCTAGGATGTCCCATAGGAATAAAAACACTTTACATTTTAAACCTAGTAATTTTCTGTTTCAAGATAATAGAAAAACATCTAGCTGTAGACACCCTGTCTCCTTCAGTGAAACTGAAAGATCAACACAATCGTAAAGCATTATGTTCTTTTCCAGTAGGTACACTGTGGTTACATTCTTGAAGCTCAGTACATAACACACAGTTCTGCATAAACCATAGCAATATTCACAGATAACATAGAATTATGTACAAAATTCCAGCTAGCTGGACTGGCTGCATCACAGTTCTCCCCCACCCCCCCGAAAACTAAAGCTAGTTTTTCAAGTGACGCTTGAGAAACATTGCTTGAGAGGGTTGAGCCTATTGGGAATACCTTACCCCATTCCTTGTCTTAAGATTCCAGCTGCCTTGGCATTGCTGACCGCATTACCTTGCTGCACTGTCCTGTCATATGCCTGCAACCCTAGTCTCCGCCATAGTAATTTGGGATTTTCCTGGCTGGGTTCCTGTAACCATAGATCCCCTCAGACTCCTCCTGCCTTGTACTGCAAATACTTAGGACAAGGGCCTCCCTGGCATGGTAAGGTTTCATCATGTTAACATGGTAAAATTTGTGCCCCTGCCTCCTGCCTAGCAGTTCTACCATGTAGTTAACATCCCTGACCTTCCTTACCACCTGGTAGGGTCCCTCCTAAACTCTCTGCAGCTTGTTGTGTCTGACTGGAATGAGAACCATTACCTGATGCCCTAGAGAATACTCTCTCTCTAGCTCGAGAATTCTTGTCATACCAGACTTTTTTCCTGCTGTTGGGCTTCTGCCAGGTTCTCCTGGGCCAAGCCCATGAGTTCCCTGAGCCTTGTCGTGAGGTTTAGGACATATGCCACAACAGACTTCTTGTGGGATTCACACTCACCCCCCACTCATCTCTAATCAAATCTAGATGTTCCCTCACACTATGCCCATACAGCAACTCAAAGGGTGAAAACCTGTGGATTCCTGGGGCCACCTCTCTGTAAGCAAATAACAGATGAGGCAGAGATTTGTACCAGTCTCGCTTACACTGTTCTACAAATGCCTGTAGCATTGTTTTGAGTGTAGAGTTTAACCTGTCAACAAGACCATTAGTCTGGGGATAGTAAGGGGTGGTTTTTAGGTGCTTCACCCCACAGTACTTCCGCAGACAAGCCAGCAGGTCTGACATGAAATTGGCACCTCTGTCAGTCAGAATTTCTTTTGGGAACCTACCCTGCTTAAAATCTCCAACAAAGCATTTGCCACATTTTCTGCCCCAGTGGGGAACAGAGCCACTGCCTCGGGATATCTGGTAGCATAATCTACTACCACAGGGATATACTTTTTCCCTGTGGAACTTGGGGTACTCGGAGGCCCCACAATATCATTAGCTACCCTCTGAAATGGCTCCTCAATCACAGGCAAAGGCATCAAAGGAGCTTTCACCTAGTTGCCTGTCTTGTCTACCTTTTGACACAGATCACAGGTCCGGCAGTACCCTGTTACATCTCTGGAAATGTCAGGTCAATAGAAATTCTGCATAATACATCGTTGTACGTTTTATGCCCATATGACCTGCAAAGGGAATATCGTGGGCTATGGCTAGAAGTGCCAGATGGTAGACTCTAGGCACTACCAACTGCTGTATTCTCTCACCCTCTAGCCCTCCCTCAGGGGTCCACTCTATACAGTAACCCTTGTCCCAGTATACAGATTCCCCCTTCCCTTGAGAATCTGGTGCCTCACTAGCTACCTCCCTCAGGCCTTGTAATGTCAGGTCTGTGAGCTGACCCTGTCTCAACTCTCTCTTTGTAACCCTTCACAGCTCCCCTTCCACAGGAAGTCTGGTATCCTCTGACAGCAGTGCCTCACTGTCAGCCTGGGTAATACTACTCACCGCTGCCCTTGCAGTCACTGTGTCCAAGGGAACATCTGTAACCACAAGCAGCTGTGTCACTTTTCAGTCTCACTGCTACAGGGTAGCTCCCTCCCTGACATAAATGACACACCAGTCCTGGCCGCAAGTGTGCAGTCTGTTTGGGTCTCCCCCAGGCTACCAGACCCACATGCTTGTCTCCAAGCCTGATGTGCATAACTCCATGAACACACAGTACTGCAGTATCAAAATCATTCCCGATCAGGACAGCTGCAGGGATATCCTCAAACACATCTACTTGTTTGCTTCCTTTTCCAACCTCCAATTCAAGGTGAATCCCAACTAAAGGTATTTGGAGTGGGGTCCCTCCTAAAATCTGACTGGAGTAGACTGCCCTAGCAAGTAGTACTCCTCCTCTGTAACCATTGCAGGCTTCACAATGGTTGGGTCAGAGGCTGTGTCTCTTTTAGCCATGGCATCTTTCCCATTCAGTAAGATGGGATATAACCTCTTGTGGTAGTTGGTACCTTTGTTGTCTCGAGACAACCTACTGTTGGCATTTTGTCATTCCCACTTACTGGCTCTCCCGCCTTTTGTTCCCACCCTTGCCTCCGTGGACATCTATATGCTACATGGACCCCATTGGTTGCATTTAAAACACTTAACCCTTGGTCCTGGATGTGTACCTGGACTAGTGGCTTGCCTGCTACTGGTGTACTCTGTTGGGGCAGTGTCTGGGCTGCCCACCGTGGATTCCCTTAGACCTATGAGCAGCACTGGGTGTCCTGTTCCTGTGCAGTGATGCCCTGCTTGCTCTCCCTTCTTCACCAACTCATCTACAGTAGTGTATCAGCTAACCAGATTCTCATGTCCTCCGGCAAAGTGCCAAGGGCTTGTTCCCTCACCAAAAGGTCTGCCAGCCCTTCAAAAGTGGTGACCTGATATCCACTCATCCACCTCCAAAAATAAGTGCTTAGTTCAGCAACACGCACTTTCATCTGCCTTGCGTTTATGCTCACAAAACTTTCTCCTATAAGCTTCAGGTATTAACTTAAAGCATTCTAGCAAACAGTTTTTTACAACGTTATAATTTAAACAATCCATATCAGACATTTGGAGATATAGTTACAGCTTTACCATGGAGTAAGGGGGTCAGGGATCATACCCAGAGCACAGAGTCAACATTATACTCTTTACATACCCTCTCAAACATATGAATGAAACTATAAAAATTATCCCCTCTGTAAATTGTGGAAGGCATTTACTGACCTTTGTTACTTCTGGAGTTCAGTTACTCCCTTCCCCATTACCTCCATGACTCTGGCGAAGAGTCAGCATCTCCTTTTCATGTTGCCTCTGCCTCTCATTCTCCTCAGCTTGTAAACATCGCAGTTCTCATTTTCTGCAGCCTCCAGGTGTCTCAGTCTCTCTGCTGCTTCTATTTCCAAATGCCTGGCCTCCAACAGAAGTCTCTTCAACTCCAGATGGAATTTTAAGTCCTCTGTGGAAAGGTTAACCTGTCCATTTTCTGAGAGCTCTACATCTCCACGGCCAGTCTGATTGCCCTCCTGGTTGCTATTCTGTGATGCAGCTGTTCTCTTGGGTGCTATTCTTTTGATGCAGCTGTGACTAAAGTTGCAGTCATGTCTGCTTTAGTCAGGTTGGTATGCACCAGTCCTTCATCCTGGCACATCTCAGCCAACTGGATCTTTGTCAGCTTGCCATACTCGTCTGCTGACATGCTTGCCCGCTCTCCCTGACTAAGCTAACAAAAAATAAAACAATTGTGATATGGACTCTGAATGCTCACTGCATGGCTGTTTGAGAGTACAAACACTTCAATGACCACTGTACATAGGCTACAAGAATTCAATATCTACAACACTGTACATAGGCTACAAGATGCCCAGTCTGTGCTTATAAAAAGGGCAAGAATTTGAAATGCTTTTTTGAAAATCTAAACACCTCAAAAAAAACAGGATATATGTTTGTGTGGTAGATGCAAGTTTTTGCCCATATATTTGGCCAGTGAACAAAATAAATATTAATGGGATGAGCTACAAAATTTTGGGGAAATCTTGTTGCAACTCAGAAAAAGTGGTTTATTGTGCTGTGTGTTCCCAATGTACGTGTTTCTACATAGGAAAAACTGAACGTAAGTTGAAACACCGCATGAGGGACATCAGAGATAAATGTGAATTTAATTCCTTGGCAAAACATGTTAAAGAAAACAGTGGACACAGTTTTAGATTTATAGTGATGGACAGTGTAGTAGTGAACAACAGGGAGGGTAGGGTGCATGGCCACTGCTACTGGAGGGTAGGGTGCATGGCCACTGCTACTGGAAAGACAAGAATTGATATGGCAGTTGCACTTAAATGCCAAGGTTTTGCCGGGGCTGAATGAGGCTGTTTCTATTTCAAGTGTTTTAAAAGTAAAAGCCTTGAATAGATGGTAACTTATTTTTATATATACATTTACACACACAACTTATTTTTATGTAAATACTTGATTTTATAAGGATTTTTGCAAGTATTTTGTATCATGTCTTTAAAAGAAAAAAAAACATGCTTTTTTTTTTTTTTCATTCATTTATTTACTTGTGTTTTCTAGATATGCATTTTAACAGTGTATTTATACTTGCTTATAATTTTAAAATGTTTGATATGTTTTTTCACATATCAGGTAAGGCTGTATACATGTCATGAACCAGGGGTGTGGTTTGGTTTAATTTAGGTGTGGTGCATGATGTTACTACATATGCACTTTAGGTTACAAGATTTAAAAAGCTGTTGGTCCATTTTTTATTGGTCTGGAGTTACTAG
Source organism: Protopterus annectens (assembly GCF_019279795.1). Taxonomy (NCBI): domain Eukaryota; kingdom Metazoa; phylum Chordata; order Ceratodontiformes; family Protopteridae; genus Protopterus; species Protopterus annectens. Next base: position 212,096,861 of record NC_056729.1, on the reverse strand, counting down.
TTTGTTTCAGGGATGAAAGCGCTAACCTTTTACTGTTGTACAAATAAAGTGGATTTATCGCTTCTTTGTGGAGTCCTTTGGCCTGCACTTGTTTTTCTGTGGATTATTGGTTTATAACTGTTTGTTTCATTTGCTGGATTGAAGTTGGGTACACCTGTTTCTAAAGGCGCTTTGGCTAAATGGCTTACTGACTATATCTTCTTTATTTATAACAAGACAAGAATGGCCTTGCCATACAAAGTACGAGTTCATTCTACGGAATAGCCTTGTCATACAAGGTACGAGTTAATTCTACCAGAACTGTAGCTACCTCTTAAGTCTTCCACCCAAGGACTTCATGGATGATATTTGCTCAGCACCAACTTGGGCTTCCCATCACACCTTTCTCCTGCATTATAAGCTGGATCTGGTGTCCAGAGGTAGTGTGTCTTTTGGCTCAGTGGTGCTTAGAAATATCCTTCCTTCAATCCACCCAGGGTTCTAAGTAGCTGGGGAACCTGTCCCATCAGTCGAGGACAGAATGAAAATTGACAACATCAGATAAAAACGGCATGTACTCACCATAACATTTCATCTGTGTTGTTGATTTGTCATTCCTTTTCGACTCCCTTCCCACCAACCCTCAACCTTTTTAGGTTTCTTCTAGGAGAGTGAGAGGATATAACAATTGGATTGCATCATTATGCCGTCACCAACTCCAGAAATGGCATTGCCCCTTCTTCTCTAAGACTGACTCTTCTCTTCATCCAGATTGGACAAGTATATGTATAAATTGTAAGAGTACATCTTTCTTAGTGTTTGCAAACAAGATCTGAGATAATGGGGAGGATGCATTATGGGTAAGGGAGAAGCTCAAGAGTTTGGGATTGCCACGAGCTTTAACAAGCAGCCAAGTCCGATCCAACGTCTCTGATCCAAACCCATCAGTCAAGGCGGAATGAAAATCAACAACACAAATGGAACGTTATGGTGAGTACATAACTTTTTTTATATTGCGTTTCAGAAGTCAGTGCCTCCTGTCTCTATTAAGCAGACTGATTTTATAAGTATCACTGTGGGACTACAGTATATCCATGTATCCTTTCATGGTATCCAGCATGTTACTGTCATTACTTTTATTTTAGACACTCTGACACTCTCTAGAGCTCATCTTCAGATAGTAGGTTGTGACGTCCCTCCTCTGGGCCAATAATCAAGGAGCCTCATTCCTCACCACTGACATGAGTAGGGAATGTTCACTTAGAGCAAAACTACATAGACGCAGTATTTTCAGATGCAGCTGTCTGCATCAAGCACAATTTCCCTTAAGAGCACACTCCAGTCCTGGGGCTGGACCTTCTCTCCAGGCCCCAAATAAGACTTCACCTTTGTCTCTGTCTCTCTCTGTCTCTCTCTGTCTCTCTCTGTCTCTCTCTGTCTCTCTCTGTCTCTCTCTGTCTCTGTCTCTCTCTCCAGAAATCACTGCTGTGTGTCCCTGTTCCAAGTAGCTGACAAACACACTCTTTGAGATTTGATTTACACACACACCTGGGAAAGGATGGCACAGATTTATCTGCTATGTCACCTCCACTCAGACTATAAGGTAGATTTACTGCCACCAGCCAGCTACTTTAAGGCTGTTACTAGGATACCCAAGTACTCTTAGTAAAATTAATACGTATACAAATGGTAGTGTTCACCAATCAGCAAGATTTTCAAGAGCGTGATGCTACAGTGCCACTAAATAAATGCAAGTTCTCTCAAGGGTTAAAAGATTTTCTAAAACCAGCCACAATGAAAGGTTTGGATATATTTAATAATAAATAAATAAATAAATAAGCATGAGAATACTGAGTATTTATTTACAATAAACACCAGAGTTTCAGTCCACAGGAAATATAAAAAATAACATAGATGGAAAGACTCAGACAAATTCAGAAAAACAATACTTTTAGTTAATCTCACTATATCCTAACTGACTGAAAAATTACTATTCCTGTTTAAATTACTTACTAAAGCAAGGGAAGATGAAGTGGGTGAGTGGTCTTGTCAGTTCCAAAACACAATGCTGTATGTTATCTGTCACATCTCTCACTAGTATCTAAATACAATTTTAGTGCTGGCTACAGAATTGCATCACATTTGGCCACCTGATTGTGTGTTTCTCACACTACCTCCTGCCGAGAATCTGATCCCAGAATCTGGCACAGATGTGTCACAATAATAGAACTTTGATGAAGCTTATTCCTGCATATGGAGACTGTCAAACAATTCCAACCCTTTTATCCTTCCTGCATAGACTAAACAGCCATTATCTGGCACTCCAGAGTAGGCATTAGTTCATCATTAAGGAAAATAAGACCAGGAGTCCAGCACAGGTATTGCATCTCTGGCTGCATTTGGGCCTGTGCGATAAAATTGCTATGGCCTAAACCAAGTTATTTAATTTCAGACTATTTTTCTTAAGGTTAGCTGTGCTGAGCTTAACCCCTTCCCTTCCATCATCCTCTGTTAACATATATACATTTCATCAGTTGCAATATAGTCTGACATACAGGTATATTTTTTTTCTGTCCAGCAGGACCCACTGTTGATACATTTTTAACAAAAGCAACTTTACAAATACATTTTTAACATAAGCATCTGTCCAAATCAGTTTGATATTCAAATGACATAACATTCTTTACAAAACTCCAGCTAGATATGCTGGCATATGGTACACATGCCCTGCCCTACTCTGTCTGGCATAGCTGGCACTACCTCACATCATCACATCTCTCCGCCCTTTGAAGATTCAAGCTAGTTTTTCAAGTGACCCTGGAGAAACTTTACTTGAGAGAAATTAGCCTTTCTGGGAACACATTAACCCATATCCTGTCTTGAGACCCGATCTGCATTGGCATTGTTGACCCCACTGTGGTGCTGCACCAGGTGGGTGCACCCAGGTTTCCCAGTGAACATGCCCCCAAATTCCAGTAACACTGCTCAGATTTAATGAATCTGGGTGGAGGATAGCCACTGGGACATTGCTGCCCCTTCCACTAAGGTGTCAGTCCGAGCCTGAGGAGATCATTCACCAGATCCCCCCTCGGACTCCTCCTGCCACCCTCTGCAAATACTCAGCACAAGGGCCTTTCTATCAAGGTAAGGTTTCATTGTGTTAAACATGGTACAGTTTGTGCCCCTGCCTCTTGCCTAGCAGTTTTACCATATAGTTAATATCACTGACCTTCCTTACCACTTTGAAGGGTCCTTCCCAAGCTGCCTCCAGCTTATTGTGCCTGACAGGAATGAGCACCATAGTACCTGCTGTCCCACAGCATACTGTTGGACTTGGGCATTCTGGTTATATTGGACATTTTTCTGCTGCAGTACTCCTGCCAGGTTCTCCTGGGCAAAGCCCATGAGCTCCCTAAGCCTTGTCCTGAGGTTTAGGGCATATGACACAACAGACTGTATGTGGGATTCACACTCACCCTCCCACGCATCACGAATCACATTCAAGGGTCCCCTCACCCTATGCCCATATATTAACTTAAAGGGTGAAAAACCTGTAGATTTCTGTGATACTTCTCTGTATGCAAACAGCAGATGGGGCAAATATTTGTCCCACTTTTGTCTTAAACTGATCTACAAATGCCTTTAGCATGGTCTTTATCACAGAGTTTAACCTCTCCACAAGACCATTATTCTGGGGGTGGTAGGGGGCAGTCTTTAGGTGCTTCACCTCACAGTGGTCCCACAGACGAGTCAGCAGGTCTGACATGAAATTGTAACATCCTAATGCTCAGTATTTCTCTCAAGGAAACGTACACTGTTGAAAATCTCTATCAAAGCATTAAGGTATCAAGTAGCATAATCTACTAACACTAGGATATATTTCTTCCCTGTGGAACTTGGAGTATTCATAGACCCCACAATATTAATATCTACCTTGAAACAGCTCCTCCGTCACAGGCAAAGGTATCAAAGGAGCTCAGAAAAGCCTTTTACTCGGTTCATCTCATAAGTGAAAGGATTGCATCTAAAAAAAATGGAGCTTATTCCTCTCTCTACTTCTCTGTCATTAGGCCAATAATTGAGTACAATGCTCCGTTTGGTATGTACCTCTCCAAACACCTGCACCAGCTTTAAAGGCCACAGAAATACCTCACAAAGAGAATCCATAGCCTCCAACACCTGTCCTATGTGGACAGGCTCAAATCACTATCACTCTACTCGGTATCGTAGAGATTGCTTGGAGGTGATCTGTCTCTCGCCTACAAGACAATTTCAGACCCTGCCCTACTAGAGATGCTCCATGTCTGTAATTCTCACTCCTTGTGCATTACCCGCCTAAATCTAATATGTGGCATTAACAAACCCTGCTGGAGAGACAGATGCGTCTCCCAGAGGCTGCCCTGTCTCTGGAATAGACTTCCCATATACATCAGAGTACGTCGCTGACCCTCTTCAAGTGCAACCTTGATGAGTGGATGGGAAACCACAAACTTGTCCTGGTGTTCCACCTGTGTCCCTCGTTAACAGGGGTGACGGTTGCTGGTTTCTTTTTTGAGGATAAGCTCCTGGCTAGGCTTGTAAGGGCCCCAGGGCCATTAGCCTAGTAATCTCCTATGACCTTGTCTCCTGCCTTGCCTACTTTTTGACACTGCTTACAGATCCTGCAGTACCCTGTTACATCCCTTGCAATCCCAGGCCAATAAAAGTTCTACATAAAACATCTCTTGGTATGCTTTATGCCCATATGACCTGCAAAAGGAATGTCATGGGCTATGGCCAGAAGTGTCAGATGGTAGGCTGTAAGCACTTCTATCTGCTGTATTATCTCACCTTCTAGCCCTCCCTCAGGAGTCCACTCTCTTTATACAGCAACCCTTTGTTCTAGTATACAAGACTCCCCTTTTCCTTGAGAATCTGGTGCCTCCTTGGCTACCTCCCTCAGTTCTAGTAATGTAGAGTCCGAAGGCTGAGCCTGTCTCAACTCTACCTTTGTGACCCTTCCCAGCTCCCCTTCCACAGGAAGTCTGGTATCTTTTGACAAGTGATGCCTCACTGTCAGCCTGGGTACGACCACTCATCTCTGTCCTTGCAGTCACCCTGTGCAAGGGAACATCAGCACCTATCTGCAGCTGTGGCTTACTTTCAGGCTCACTGCTACAGGGTAGCTCCCCCCATGAAATAGCCACATCACCAGCCCTGGCTTCAGGTGTGGGGTCTGTCTGGGTCTCCACTAGGCTACCAGACCCATATGCATGTCTCCAGGCCTGACTGCATGTAATTGCATGCACACAAGTTACTGCATTATCAAAATCATTCCCTATCAAGACATCTTCAGGGATATCCTGACACATGCCTACCTGCTTGCTTGCTTACTTTTCCACCCTCCCAGTCAAGGTGAACTCTGGCCAAAGATATTTGGAATGGGATGCTACATAATCCCTCTGTTACGTTTAAAACATCTAAATCCTGATCCTTGCCATGTACCTGAACTAATGGCGCTCCCTGTAACGACTCTGGTGGGGTGGTTTAGGCTGCCCACCATGTATTCCCTTGTACCATGTACAGCACTGGGTATCCCCTTCTTCTGCAGTGGTGCCCTGCTTGCTAAGTAGAGATCCCCTTTTCTCCCCAGCTCATCTAGAGAGTTAATTCCTGGTCTGCCGACCAGATTCTCATGTCCTCAGGCAAAGTGCTAAGGGCTTGTTCCCTCAGCAAAAGGTCTGCCAGCCTTTCAAAAGTGGTGACCTGACACCCACTCAAACACCTATGAAAATAAGTGCTTAGCTCAGCAGTATAATCACATACACTTTCATCTGCCCTACGTCTGTGCTCATGAAATTTTTTTTCTGTAAGCTTCAGGGTTACCTTAAAACATTCCAGTAAACCTTGTTTAACCTTGTCGTAATTTAAACAGTCAGTATCACACAATTTAGAAACAGCGGTTACATCTGTACCATGGAGTAAGAGGGTCAGGAACTATACCCAGAGCCCTTGGTCAACATTATACTGTTTACATATTCTTTCAGATATATGAATAAAGCTGTTACCTTGTTTATAATGTGGAATAAATTTGCTGACCTTTGTTGCTTCTAGGATTCAGTTATTCCCTTCCCCATTACCTCCATGTTCCTGTTAGTCTGCATATCCCTCTTATGTTGATGCTGCTTCTAATTTTCTTCTGCATCCCAACGCAGTCTCTCAATTTTTTTCTTTTACCTCCAAATGCTGCAGTCTCTTTGCTGATTCTTATTCCATGTGTCTTGCTTCCAGTTCAAGTCTCTAACTCCATACGAGTTTTTAAATCTTTTGAGGAAAAGGTGAACTCTCCTATTTCTGAGGGCTGCACATGCCCATCACCAGACCTGGTTGTCTTCACTGGCCTGTGCTGTAGCTGTGCCTAAGGCTGAAATAATTTCCTCTTTAGTCAGGATGGCATGCACCAGTCCTTTGGATTTGCACACCTTAGCCATCCGGTTCACTGTCAGCTTGTCATAACCCTCTGCTGACATCTTTGCCTGCTTTTCCTGAATAAACTAAACTACCAAAAATAAATTAAAAATGTTGTGAAAAATTAAACTGTATATGTTTACCTTGTGGCTGCTGAGAGTACACACCCCTTGAGTAACAACTGCTTCCAGGCTACAGAAGTTCAATTAATATCCACACCACTGCTCACAAATATGTGAGGTTCCTCCTCTGGGCCAGTAATCAAGGAGCCTCAGTCCTCAAGACGGACATTGGTGTAGCAAGTTCACTTAGATACACACAGTATTTTTAGATGCAGCTCTCTGCAGCAACACAATTTCCCTTAAGAGCACACAAGGGAGTACACTCCAGTCCTGGGGCTGGACTTCCTCTCCAGGCCCCAAATAAGTCTCTGGCTTTCTCTCTGCAGAAATCTGTGTGCTGTGTCCCTGTTCCAAGTAGCTGACATGCACACTCCTTGAGATTTGATTCTCTCTCACACTCACACTCACACACACACCTGGGAAAGGCTGACACAGATTTACCTGCTCTACTACCTCTGCCCAGACTATAAGGTTGATTCAGTGCCAACATCCAACTACTTTAAGGCTCTTTCCAGGGTACCCAATTACTCTTAATAAAATGAATACATAAACAAATGGTAGTGTTAACCAATTGGTAAGACTTTCAGGAGTGTGTGCTACAGTGCCACTAAATAAATGCAAGTACTCCCAAGGGTCAAAATATTTTCTAAAAGACCAGCCACAATGAAAGGTTTAGATGTACTTAATAAAAACACATCAGAATACAGAGTATCTATTTACAATACACACCATAGTTTCAATTTACAGGAAATATAAAAAAAATAACACAGATGAACAGAATCAGACCGCTACAGAAAAATAATACTTTTAGCTTATCACATTAGGTCTACCTAACTGACTGAAGAATTACTGTTCCCCAGGTAAATTACTTACTAAAGCAAGACAAGATGAAGTGGGTGAGTGGTCTTGTCAATTTCAAGACAGAGTGCCAAGTGTCATCTGTCACATTTCTCATTAGTATCTATATATCATTTCAGTGTTGGCTATGGAATGACATCACATCTGGTCACCTGATTCTGTGGTTCCCACAATACCCCCTGACTAGAAGCTGAGCCAGGATCTGGCTCAGATGTATCAGAATGCACACCTATAACTTTGCTGATGCTTATTCCAGCATCTGGAAACTATAAAACAATTCCAACCTTTTCATCCTTCCTGCAGATTCTAACTAGCCATTTTCTGGCACCCCAGGGTAGCAATTAATTCACCACTAAGCATAATAAGAGCAGGATCCCAGCCCAGGCATTACATTTCTGTTGGAATTCAGGCATGTGAGATAAGATTAAGTCCTTTAATTTCAGGCTATTTTTCTTAAGTTTAGCTGCACTGAACTTAACCCTTTCCTTCCAGCATTCTCTGTTAACATATATACCTTTCATCACTTACAGTACAGTCTGACATACATGTATATTTCTTTTCTGACCAGCAGGACCCACAGTTGATACATGTTTAACACAAATATCTGTAAAAATCAGCTTGATATTCAAATGGTATAAAATTCTTTACAAAACTCCAGCTAGTTATGCTGGTGCATGTTACACATGCCCTGCCCTACTCTCTCCGGCATAGCTGGCACTATCTCACATTATCATGTAGGTCACAAAGGCATTTTTACTTTAGGTTATTCCTGTATATGTTATAATGACTTAATTGAGCTTTCTGTTAAGCCATGATCGAGACCAGTGTACTGGTAGCTTATTCCTGGAATTGAGCACAACAGTGGATACTATGTCTCATGTCTTGCTACAAGACTGACCTAGTCTAGTATGGATTAACAGCCGTGCCTAATGGGGGATAGTTTTAAAGCTTCAAGAAAATGTGTGCTGATGAGAGCCAGTGTACTCCTGGGGTTTGTATTTTGTGCAGTATTTTCTTGTAATTCCAGCCACCAAAAATAGCCTCCAAATACCAAGTTGCAGTTTAAAAATATAGTTATTTACAAAAGTCAGTGAAAAATCATGTAGACTTGAAGAAATGGGGAAAATAAATCATAGCTCTCTGATTATCAAGTGCTGTTATACAGCATTCACTTTACACACACCTTTCAAATCTTCAGGGATATTCTGATAGCACTTACAAAAGGGGCTACTTTCCCTTGATTCCAAAAACACAGCAATTCTGAAACTGGGATGCCATTCAGCCTCAGACTTTCTTGTACAGGGGTGGCTTCAGAATGCTTTCCACCATAACTTCCTTTGAGACTCCTAACATTTCTTTAATCCAGAACACATAAGATTGGAAACTCCCAATTTGGGGAATTAGCAGCCCTTAAAAACTCTACATATGCATTTGTTTTCCATTTGTTTGCATGGTGATCCTGCTTCTTGTCTGCTCTCTGATACACCCTCTGCACCTAGAACTTGGGTCACATGACCCCACATGCAGTTTGTTTTACCTTTTCAGCAGCTTCAGTAACTACCACTATGCCACATTAGTCTTCTCCTGTTTGCCTATTAAGAAAAGCAATGTGGTGACATTCTAATGGACTTCACATTGTTCAATTTGTGGATGATGTTGATTTACTATGTTTTGGCCCCCTTCTTAGTGTAGTAGCAGCTGCACTACAACCTTCTGTCCGCACATTAGAAGTTGGATTTCCAATATCTTCCTACTCTTCTCTGCCTCAAAAAGCAGTGCTATGCTGTGTGTTAGCAACATGTTGTGCAGACCTGATGTACCCCACTGGCATGGAAATCCTCACCTGGTGGTAGGGTTTTGTTAGAGGTTAGGGTCTGATGTTAGAATCAATCCAAGGTGGAGCTATTGTTATTATTTTTGATGAAGCAAGTGGGTGTAGTAATTAGTTGATGAAAGTCATAAAGGTTGATGTTGAGAGAAGGGCTGGTAGTAGATGGTTTTTGCCAGGCAATATTTTAACATCTCCTAACAGGATGGTTTCATAGGGAGTATGGAGTGACATCCATGAGAGGATGGATTCGAAGATGGTAATGTTTCTTGGTGGAATATAGATGGTAGCAATGGCAAATATCTTTGGGGAGTTAATATAGATGGTAGCAATGGCAAATATCTTTGGGGAGTTAAGGTGGCAGTTTAAGATGAGTAGTTCAGCTGGGTGAAAATTTGGCTGAGTTATGGTTGGGGGGGATAAACTGAGGTGCTCAGAGTACATGATTGCAACTCCACCACCTTTTCTGATGACTTGACAGTAGATGTTGTAGTAGGGGGTGGCAAGATTTCAGTGCTGGAGATATGGGGTTTTAACCAAGTTTTGGATAGCATTAGGATGTGTAGGGAGTAGAGGGTTATCCAGGAATGTAGTTCTGAAGTTTTGTTAAGTTGGCTTTGTATATTAATTGAGTATATAGTAAGGTGTTTTGTACTGGGGGGGGGTGGGGGTAAGTAAGACTGTTGTAGTTGGTGGCAGATAGGTTTTTGGAAAAATGTGTTTGGGACGGGGGACCTGGATTGGGGTGGATATTCCCATCAAGTAAAAGTGTGTTTGAGAGTGGGGGTGGTTTTGAAAGGGAGTGGTAGCGACATAGTTTTGAACTTTGATTTAGGGTGTGTGTGTGTGTGTGTGATTATTTATATATATATATATATATATATATATATATATATATATATATATATATATATATATATATATATATATATATATATATATATATTGTGAAGTTGGGTATAGGAGATATTGAAGAGAGATGGGGAGATGGTGAAGGGGAGATGGTGAAGGAGAGTTCCTTATGTTGTGCAGAATATGTAGAGGTTGGAAATGCTAGAGTTGTGTTTGGTAGGAAGTTAGGAATGACAGGTAGAGAAGTAAATGACAGGTAGAGAAGTAAAGTGGGTAAGATGTAGAGAAGGGCCATGGTATGAGATTTATGAAATGAAGCATTAGATTGATTTGAGATAGAATAAGGGTTATGTGATTTACCTTTAAATGTTTGATGGCATAAGGAGGAGTGTTTGGAGGTAGTCAGGTGAGTGGAGTAGTAAAGGGAAATGGGAGGGATAGTGTGAGGTAGGGGTAATAGGATTGGATAATTAATTATAGTGGGCTGGACAGTAGCTGTGGGCAGAGAGAATAAATTACGTGCAAGTGGGGGCAGGTGGGAATGTGGGTAGGGGAGCAGAGTGAACCCAAATGTAGTGGGCTGACCCTAGTTGCAGGGAATGGGGGTAGGGGAGCTGAGGTGACCCCAAATGTAGCGGGCTGACCCTGGTTGCAGTGTGCACTACAGAAACAGTTTGGATTAAATAGTTTTTGAAATCCACAGTAGTATTTCCTATTATCTTATTCATAGGTGTGTAAAGAGAGCAAACATACAGTTCCCTAAATTTGCCTTTGCCAGTAGCTCTTAAAAAGTCAATGTGTTTCACTGCAGGAAGAGGACTTTACCACTAAGATTTTTGATAATAACAGAGGCTTTTATTTATTACTGCAGGCACTTGGTGATGAAATGTAGAACAATGCAGAAAATGCAGTTACAAATCATAAAGGGAGACCTTATGCATTGGGAATGGTATGGATAGTTCAATGCTATTGTGCTTTCCAGTATCTTAATAGGTTAGTTACACAGGTTACTTTGAAATATTTTAGAGCATCTTAACTTTTAACCTACACTAGTTTCTTGAAATTTTTTTTTTGGTCAAACTTTGGTGTTCCCGTGCGCTTGTAGCAGGGTATTGCTGTTGCTAGGGAGTTTCAGGGCATGTCTTAGTAAGAGTTACAGATGTGCAGCAAGAACTGAGAGAAAATAATGGAGTAGAAGACAACAATACTTAGAGTAGCACATTTCCCTAGCATGCAGATTAGCTATATTAATAGACTAAAGGAGCAATTCACAGTATGTGATTAGTATGCACTATTGATTTTCATCTTGTTCCCTCACATTTTGATTTGCAAAAGTGAATGATGAAATCATATTAGCTGAATGGTACTTGATATACTATGATTTATGCATTGATGCTTTTCTCAGATTATGTTGCCATTTGTTGCATATGTTTGGCAGTTCTATGTGAATTAAGCTTTAACAACATAGCACTGCATTGACATTGCTATCATTTTATAGGTTCATAGGTTCATACTAGGCTATCTGCCCAAGGGCATTTATAAGCCTAGCCCAGAGTTTTGTGGCTTTCGCCACCCCTTTAGTTTGGAGGATACTATGCCCATTATTTTGCTGTGCTTCTGTCAAGCAGTGACACTGAGATAATCCCTGGGGTATATCTTCGATCTCCCATCCATTGGTCAAGATTTCTCTTGAACAAAGCCAGCGAGGTGCTCTGCCTCACATGTATCGGGATTTTGTTCCACAGCATAGGGAGTCCCTGGGTGATGAATCTGTCCCTCCAGCACATCCTATTAATAACCGTGTCAAGGTTTAAGTCTCCCGCCCTTGTAGTTCTGAGGGATCTAGATTTTTTGAGGTGAAGCATGTTCATCAGTTCTGGGTTGGACATGGCCTTGTATGTCAGGCACAGGTCACCTCTGAGCAGACGGTAAGCGACTGAGTAGAGCTGAAGTTCCTTCAGTCGGGCAGCATAGGACATATTTTTGAGACCCTTTATCCTTTTGGTGAGGAACTTTTGGGGCCTTTCCAGTTGCTGCAGGTGTCGTGTCAGATACATTCCGAATGGGGCATTGTACTCCAATCATTGGTCTGATGAGTGATGAGTACAGGGGGGCGATGACTTCCCTTGATCTAGATGCGAATCCCTTCATGATCAGGTGGGCAATGTAGAAGGTCTTCCTAACTACTTTGGCAACGTGAGTGTCAAATGAAAGGTTACTGTCAACCTGGGTACCCAGATCCCCGATTACCTCTTCTGTGCTTAGTGGGTTGCCGCCTATATGGTAGCTAGGGGTAACCTTGTTTTCCCGAAGGGTATGACTATGCATTTTTTGGCGTTTAACTTTAGGCCATGGCTCTGGCACCAGTTTTCCGTTTCTATAAGACCTTTCTGAAGGACATCTGCGTCAGATGTGTTCTCAACTATGGCGCCCAGTTTGCAGTCATCTGCAAATTTTGTCAGCCATAATCCTCCTGTGTTTGCTTGTACTTCTGAAAAGTAGATGCCAAACAGGAGAGGGCCCAGGACTGAGCCCTGTGGGACACCACTTGTGACAGGCTTTGAGTCTGACATGGCGCCAGCAACTCTGACCCTGTGGGTTCTGTCACTTAGCCCATTTGCAACCCATCTTGTGACGTATGGGTTTACATTTAAGCTGATGAGCTTTTCAATGATACCTGAGTGAGGTATTTTGTCGAAAGCCTTTGCCAGGTCGAGGTAGGCTGTGTGGACTGCCTTTCCCTCATCAATGGCCTTGGTGACTGTTTCGAAAAAGTCAACCAGGTTTAAAAGGCATGATCTGCCCTTGACAAAGCCGAACTGGGTCGGATCCAAAGTCTGCAAGTCTCCTATGTCTTTATTTATGACTTCCATTATGATCCTCTCCATAGCTTTGCAGATCAAGCTTGTCAAGCTGATGGGACGGTAATGTCCCGGGTCGGTGGAGGCACCGCCTTTGTGAAGTGGGACCACAGTTGCCGTACACCACTCCTTAGGCACGTATCCTGAGGTGAGGCTAAGGTTAAACAGCTGCCCTAACTGCGGGTTTAATTCCTCATTGAGTCCGTGGAGCACACATCCGGGGACACCATCTGGTCCCATGGATGCTGTGTTTTTTGCCTTGGAGAGAGCAGTTCTCACCTGAGTGTTAGAGATGTTTGGGGGGCTATAATTCTCTGGTATAGATATCTCACCTTTTGGGAGAAGTTTGCACTGAACTTGTCAGCCAGTATGTTGGCAATGTCTGTAGGTTCAGTAATTTTTACATCATTTTGAACTAATTCTGAGCATATCTGGGAATTTCCTCCCAGGTTTCTAACATAGCTAAAGAAGGCCTTATGATTGTCCTTTGAGTCCTTAGCGACTTTTCTCTCAAAATTTGCCTTGGATGATTTTATGAGAGATCTTAGTTTTTTACTTATAATGATCAAGGGTGTTTTCCCTTTTAAGAATTTTGCTCTATCTTGTAGTAGCTTCCTCCTTTTGTTGTAGAACTTGTTTATGGCTGGGGTCCACCAAACTGGACGCTTGCCTTTGGTGCAAAGAGTCTTTGTTTTGTTTGGGATTGCCTGATCCATGCAGTCCTGTAGGTGCTGGTAGAAGGCATTTGTAAGTGATTCAGCGGCTTGAGTAATGGTTTCTGCAGTCTCGGTGGCCTTAAGAGACCCCACTAGCCTTTAGAAGTGTGAAGTCGGCTTTTGAGAAGTTCTTCACTGTGGCCTTTTTTATCTCGGGTGGGGGCGGGATGTGGACTTCCAGTGAGATTAGTTTATGGTCTGATCTCACCAGTGAAGGGTATACCTCCGGTGTTGAAGATTGTGACACCATGTTCGTGATGATGAGGTCTAGTATGTTATCTCCTCTTGTGGGGATGGTGACTAGTTGTTCCATGGCATTTGAGTTTATGAACTCTAGGAACCTTTGGGCTAGAGTGTTGGGGCTTGAGTAGTGATCCCAGTTTATATTCGAGTAGTTGAAATCACCTAGTATGATGGTGTTTGGAGATGCATTTATCCCCTCCAGTGTTTTCAGGAAAGCTATGTGAGGTTCCTGAGATTGAGAGGGTGGCCTGTAACGTGCTACAAATTGCAGAGCAGTCTTGCCTATGGTTAATTGCACCTGGATGGTCTCCGATGCATCGTGCGTTGCCACCAACCTTGAGGTGTGGGTGTTCTTGATGAATATAGACCCCCCCTCCTTTCTTGGTGTGTTCCGGATTTTGGGGCCGGAACGCATGATATGAGGTAAAGCCTGATAGTGCCGGGGTGCTCTCGGGAGCCTTGAACCAGGTTTCAGTCACAGCACAGACATCGATGTTCTCCATACTGAGAAGGGCCTCGAGTGTGCATCTTGAGGTTGAGACTTCTGGCATTGAGCAGCATTACCCGTAGTTTTCTTCCTTTTTTGTGTTCTAGGGTGGTAGGTTTAGAATTTGAGCCTTGCCTAAAAAAGGCACTATGGGGGTGGCAAGAGCCTTTGCCAGTAGAAAAATAATGCATCGAAAGGTAGATTAATCTGCAGGAATTACTTCTGCACTATAAAATGGTTCTGTTAGTTTAAATGTGTGATTCTGTCTTCTTTCTTCTTCTGCTTTCCTGTAGTGTCAGTTTTTATCTTTCCATACAGCAGACACCTGATTTCATGGTAGTGAAAAAGCAATAGACATAAGTAGGTCTTGTGGCTGGCCGTCTCACTCATTCACTTGTTCACTCCTCCACTCACACACACAATCACTTAGTGCCTTCATTCTGTTGGCTGCACCATCTCTTCGTCTTTCTGTTTCAGATTAATTCTGTCACTTACTAAATGGCCCATGCTTTGGATCCATGTCCCATCTCATCTTTTCCTCTATTTTTTAAGTAAGTAGAACCACAGAGTAGTATGTGCAGTAAAACCAAAAGTTCAGGCTACTTAATTTGATTGATGACTCTTTGGGCCATATGTTGTGCAGAAGTGGCACAACAGTGTGCCCCTTTTCAAAAGTGCCATCATTCTGTGAGCACCTACAGAAAATGTAACCCATAAATTACATGTGAACATCCTGTGCCTGCCCTAGACACAAAGCATCACCCATGAAGGTTGGTGCCACTGCTTTGCCCTGAAGTCATGCCTCCATTTTGTGTGTACCAATAGAAAGTGTCTTCCAGAAATGACACGTGAACATACCAGGCCTGCCTCAGATATGATAGTAGCATATTTGTTGAGTGGTGCCAGTGCTGTGCCCTACATTGAAATGCCTCCATTTCTCATCCAACCCATAACAACTCTCATCCGTCATGTCCTAAAAGTATTGCTGATATGCCTTGGGTTTAACATTCCACACAATATTCAGTGCAACTGTAGATATGTTCAGGCACCTCCAAGGATATTTATTTATTTATTTATTTATTTATTTATGTATGCCCCTTCAGCTCACTGATGCAGAGACGAGGCATCTGTCTGTGATACTAGTAACCATAACCAAGGTTCAAGTATGGACTGTGGTTGCTGATGAGGGTTGGCACTGTGTTCCCCCATCTCTGGCCTGAAAATGCTGTGCATGGTTCAGATAACTGTCCCGAAGGTCACAATGTTTTGGTCATGATTTGGTGACACTACACCCACACAGATGCATAACTGTATGAAATCAGTGGTAGAGGAGGAGTTGTGGCTGTTCCACAAGCCGGCCCTGCCTTCTATCTGCATGTAGTCGGTCGTTTGTATTTTCCTTCTGTACATGCCTAAAGAAGGCATCAGCATAAACAAATATACTTATGTGGTGCCACAGAGGGATTCTATAGTGATAGAGATTAAATTGATGATCTGTGATGTAAATAATCTGATGGCACAATCATGCATGACTGGCTTCATGGTAATCCTGAATCTGTTAACTGGCATATCCTAAAAATGAATTTCAAGATGCTAAGGCTGTGTAGACATTTGGAAAATACTTTAGCAAATACCCAGGCATGATTGGTAATGAGTCATGTAGTGGCTGCAGAAAGAAGTACCATTATGCATCTGGTTAAAGGTATTCTTGCATAACTACTTCCAGAGCTGATGGCCCAGAACCTGATGAGAAAATGCAAAGCTGTAGAGCGAGTAAAAGGATCCTGTGCATTAAGGTTGTGGCCCGTTGTGTGCATGACTCGGATGCAGGGCCTTGATTGCTTATTGCTGTGTACATCTTTATCACTGTCTTAAGTCTTTCTTCTAGCTCAACACCGTCAAGTATTGGAGTTGGAATTATGAAGTTCTCGGTCCACAATGTGCCCTCATCACACATGGAGTCATTAGTTAACTGAAAACCTTTTAACTAAATGTATTGGATAGCAGTGTGTGGACAGCTGACCAGAAGTAAGATGGGGACAGTGGACATGAGAAATGCTTTGCATGGGAGTCTGGTTCTGCATCTGACTTGTAGAAGTTTCTGCAGGTACGTGTGTTCTTGTTCTACAGCATCCTTGGTTTGTTTCCTTGTTGATTGCCAGTCTGCACTGTATTTCGTTCAATGATGCAGAGATGATGTGGTTTCAAGGAAAAGGAATTCTGTCTATAATATGAAAATACAGATGATTACTGAGTTTTCATTAGTATGATAGCAGCAGTGGGCATGACTCATCAAACCTTTAGCAAAATGTTCTGCCTGCAAACTAAGCTGTGTGGTGATGGATTATGACACAAATCAAGTAATACATGTAACTCTTGCCTTAGAATTTAAGCAGTTGCCAGGCATTGTCGATCAGCTTGATGAGAGAGGTAAGCAGCCGAGTGCAACACTGTCAGCTGCCTTTGAAGAAACTATTCCATCAGGAAGTAATTTTCTACTGTATATGCTTCTATATTAGCCACTCTGCTGACTACTTCAGCAACATAGTGTGAGATCTGATAAATTGAGACATGTGGTTAAAGTGTGAAAGACAGCTAAGCAAAACATTATAAATACTGTACAGACATGTTTGAAGGCAGAATACTAAGCATTCTGAACACATCTGTATTACAGTATCAAAAATTAAATGTTATTGATAAAATGATGGGTGAAATTAAAAACCATGCACACTAGACTGATTTGCTGAACATGACCTTGTGTATAAACAGTTACAAATGGCAGAAAATAATACTGCCTATAGTATATGAAAACATAACAATGGCTTGTCAAGTGGCTGGGTGCTACTGTTTATGTGCTGTGCTATTGATATTTGTTGCTGTGTTTTAAAGCAAAAGCCCAATAAATATTTTCCTGTAACAGTGTAGAAAAGTTTGCATATTTTGTTAGACTATGTAAAGCAGGTGATAATACAGATACAGTTTAATGATGCTTGCAGATGTTCATATTTGTACATTGTGTATAAAATGATCCATGGATAATGTAACAAATTAATATTTTGAAAAAAAAAAAGCTGTGCCTCACTTGTAGTGTAATGTAATATTTTAAACCACAAGGAATGTGTTATTGTGTCATTTGTATTATGACTCACAACAACAGAGCATATTTGTGGGGAACAAGGACTAAATGAGACTACTACAAAATGAATAATGTTTATTTTGTCAGGACAGTCAACTTTTGATATATGCTTTGAAGTAGTTTGTACACTGACATATCAAACAGTTCTTCAAGTTGTCTGCTTTTCAGTAAAGAGGCAATTCATTTCATTTTAACAGTGATTTATTTTCAAAATATGGTGGACTAGGCCAGGGCATTAAAAAATAAAACTTGTAAAACAGTAACAAAGACATTCAGAATTATTCTTTACTGAAGGTTGCTGTTTTGTGACTCTCGCAAAGATGAAATATTTGAATTTTTTTAATTCAGTTTCTGAGTAATGTTAGAAAACCAAAATCTCCCATTTTATACCTGCAGAATAAGATGAGGCCATATGCACCATGGAGAGGTTTAACTATGCTCTTAAAATAAAATTGTGGTGGCACTTACAGGCTTTCATGCATACATTTTACAACCTTAATTCATCTTATTACATCAGTTTGAGACCAGTTAATGTGATATCTTACTGGCATTTAGAAAAAATAATTAACAACCTGCACCAATATTGATACATACTAAAACTAAACGAGAATACTATCCTAGAGACTAAGCAAGACTGCTATTCTAGTCTACAGGAAACCACAAACTTCAGAATAGTTTTGGCAATCAGCAGTCAAAACCTAGTCCAGTATCACAATTTCACAGATTATATAATTATAATATAGCATGCAAATTTAATTCGGGCAACATAAACATTGCCAGCTCCCTTAATAAGACCAATGCACCCAACACATAAATGAAGTGGGTGCTGTCACAACTATCTTCTCAGATACTGTTGATCAACTAACTGAGAACACGTTACTTTCCACAATACCACATGGATTCTGGCTAGGTCATAGCAGAGAAACAACATTACTAACTTTCATAAACTATATTCATGACAGACAAAATCAATGTGAACTGGTTGCATCACCACCATTTTTAGACATCGCCAAAGCATTTGATAACATTTCACATCCCACACCATTATTTAAACTTTGGGAACTGTGCCTCACAAACTACACAATCCAGTTAAGTTACCTCGACCAGCAAACACTGCATGTACTGGACTGATGAGCTGTCATCTCCTTAACAAATAAAATTAGGTGTGCCTTAAGACTCAATGTTAGGATTGTTAATCTTTAATATATTTGTAAGTAAAATGTGTATAATCTCTCATCTAGCAAATCTAATCCAATAAGCACATGACTGATGCAAGTATGTGCTGCCTCTTCAGTGAAACAGCTCCAAGATGGCCTACAGCATTTATTTACAAAAAAAAAAAAAAAAAAAAAGACAGTTTAAACTTCTCCTGAATCCAAATATGACTAAAAAATTATTTGTTTTACCTAGTAGCACAACAATTAAATTATTATAACTTAAAAATATTATCACTCAATAATACAAGAACTGAAAAACAAAATACAAAACTCTTGAAAATAATAATAGAAGATTCAGTCAGCACTTCTGACATGCAATTCAGAAAGCTAACAATAAGCTAGGACTTTTATAACGTGAAACCTTTCCTAACGTAATGTACACACAAGACTATATCTCAGACCTATATGCTCCCCAGTTTCCTAAATGCCTCATCCAGTTTCATTAATCTACAATCCTCAATACAAGGCCACATAACTATATGGCACTTCACTCCCTTAAATGGCTAGTTATCTAATTTATTAGCCTACTCTCATATTAAGAATGCCCACAACATTCTGTATATCCCCCAGACAACTGCCCTACCACCAGCCAGTTATTAAACTTGCCCCCCCCCCCCCAAGAGAATCATGCTCACTAAACCAACTCTTAGAACTCACTCAAAGTCTCTGTGTATGTTGCTAAATTGTGGAACTTTATCCCTGCAGGTATCAAACAAACATTATTTAATAGTATCAGTAATTTAAAATATCTTTAAGGATGTTCCTGTCATGAAAATGTTCCTGCACTTCTATCAACCCCATTACTTAGTGCCCTCCTTATTTTAAATCTTAACCTGTTTGTAATCTATAAACTTCCCTCAATTTGGGAAGTGAGCACTATTAAGTGTTTGAAGAGGGAGGAGCATTTAAGTGTGACTACGTAAAGGTATTGAATAGACATCTTATGATTCTCTTGATTGCTTGCCTAGTACTGTTCCTTTGTTCCTAGTAAAGTCATACCTATCAATAAATTATCCCTGCCATTATACCAACCCATTACTAAGTCCTGTGTTCATGAAATCAAATTAAACAAATTTCACAAAATTCTTGCACTTTTACAGTAGTAATCTTGTGGTTACATGTCTCAAGTGAATTTCACTGTGTGAGTAAAATATGCATATGCCTTATTTGCTGTGTGTGTACTAAGTTTACACTGTGAGTATATGCATACCCTGTTAAATAATACTGTGTGTTCTATTGATGTGTGCAAGTTTCAAATACTGTATATACTCTGAGTACAGTAGAGCACTCTGGGCTTAACATGCTGTAAATACTATATAGTTCATATAACGTATGGTGATCAGCAGTTAAATTTATTTTTTTAAGTGTAATATAGTATATTTTTTACTGTTAGTGCATTCAAATGTATGTAATAAGTAGCCTTTCTCCTTTTTCTGCTAAAAAGGGGATTTGTCCAGTCAATTAAATAAATAAATCTTCTATTTATTTAGCTGTATGCAAAATTCTGAGTAGAAGACTTGTCCACAGAGGAGAAAAAGAACTGTGCATTTCATATAGGCTATCAAGAAATACTTGGAAAAAGATATGAAACAAGTTTAACAAATTAAATATGTATTTCATATGTGTCAAAGATAGTACCTGTGTACAAACTAAAAGATTACGGTGGTAAAGAAATAACGTGATCCTTGTGAACATAAATTAATAAAAACCAAAGGCGCTGCACTGGATTGAAAAAAAAAAAAGATCACATAAAAAGGGAAAATTAAATAAAAAAAAATAATGTTTGTTAGATTAATAGATTTTAAGCAGCTAGCAAGTGTGCATTCATAAGTAAATCTAATCAGCATGTGTTTGCACTGCTGCTGTTGTGGTTCCGGTGCCTAGATACATTTGGGGGAGCCCTGCAGTACAATCCACAGATGTGTACAGAAATATTCACAGTATGTGCCATGCTAATAAATATAATCCTGAGAACTGCTTCAGCAGGATAAGCAAGGGGAAGGGGCACATCTTCCACCACCAATTCAAGGTCACCACAGCCACAAGGAGATGAGGAATCACAGGGGGATCCACCAGCTGCTGTGACTGTAGGCATAGATTGGCCTGCTGAATATTCCCTTGCATTGGTTAACAGACGATGCATAGCACACTCACTCTCCACCTAAGGGCCGAAGACCTTCCTCCTATTTGTATACATATAGTAGCATTGATACCAGACAAGTATCACAACCTTTACCATCTCCATGTATTTGCTGTGTACTTCTTGCATCACACAGAGTCAGCCCCGAACTAAAACTGTTGCAGCTGCTACATTCACAAGGTAAGTATTAAACCTAGAGTGCAGTGTGTTAATAATGTGAATGAGTGGTATATCCTTGTATTTCATTGTGGTACTGTAATCAAGTAAAATGTGGGATATCTGTACATAAATGACCTTAATATGTGACAGCAGAGACGTGTTTGATATGTGTCCGTTATTAAGTAAGTAGGCCTTGATCATCAAAGATTCATGCAGTCGTACCTTTCAAAGGTACTGATGATCACTGCATGCCCTCAGTTTAGCACCATACATTTTGTACTGGAACATCATTGAAGAGAGAAGTTATAAAGTAATAATACACATTGCAGATGTTCTTCGTCTTCCATTGCTGCAGTCCTGACTATTGGTATAGTCCGCGTCCAGTCGGCCCGAATACCAGAGTATAAGGCTGACGTCGGTCAGGGCGCATTAGACTGACGTCAGTACGTCAGGGTACTAATGCGCATGACCGACGTCATATCCTCAGTCTTTTTTGCCGCATGGTCCGATGCAGAAGCAGTTTTGCGAGTGCAGGTTGGCGTACTGAAATATTTCCGAAACCGGAGTTTCAGACCGAAACAGAGTTGGCTAAGTACCCCGTTGGGGAACATTTTAGTTTTTTCTTGCCTCAGTATTTTACCGGATGTCAGAAAAAGTGAATAACTGTATTTCTTGTGGGAAACAGATACCTCATAGGGATTATCATACCTTGTGTATACCTTGTTTAGGGCCTGAGCACGGCGTTGTTGGTTGCGCTCTTGTGCTAGGTTTAACAAACGCACTATTAAGAGGAGGTTAGACTGTGCCAGGTTAGTGTTTGGGAAGCGTTGCAATTATAAAATGCCGTCGGATGCTCCGACGCCCGCTTCCTCCAAGAAGCGCAAGGATAAAACAGTGAAGCCTAGGGTTGAGGAACCGGCAGTCCCGGACGTCGGTTCTTTAGAAGGCTCAGTGGAGCCGGAGGTTTTGCCAGGAGTTTCCATGGAGTCCCAGGCAGAAACTATACTCTTACAGGATGTGCCTTCTCAGGAGGTAGGCCAGGCTGAGGGGGCTTCTCAGGTGACTGTGCTTCCCTCTCTTCCCAAGGTAGTTAGGGCCTCTCCTTCTGTTGCCAAAACTTCTTTGAGGGGTAGGCCTACTTCAGCTTCAGTGGGGGCTTCTCCTAGCATTTCGGGTTCTGTACCTAAGAAACATATGCTTAAAATGGCAGAAGATTTGATTACTATGATTAGGGGTTCTATGCCCCGGCCTGATAAGAGGCCTAGGGTGGAACCGGAGTTTGATAGTTTTGAACAGTGTTCAGAGGCTTCAGAATCTTCTGTGGAAGATATGCAGGAGTATCCTACTTATTCTGATTCTGATGTGGATGATTCCACTCCTACAGCTTCTCCACCTGAGGATTTCTCATTTTCAGAGACTTTGCATTCCATGAGGGAGCACTTTAAATGGGAAGGCCAGGATTACTCTGACTCCAGGAAAAGGCTTAGGGAGTTCTTGTTTTTACCCCAGCATAGGCCTTTAGCTATTCCTCCTGTGTTGAATGTGGTGGAAGATGTTTTGCAGAGGCTGTCCTGAACCCTGACTCTTTGCCTCCTGCTCCTGTTAAGCCTGATAGGTATTATAGGGTGCCCGAAGCTCATAAATATTTGTTTAAGAGTCCTAGGGCGGACCCAGAAACTATTTCTCAAGGGCCTAAGGGTGTAAAGGCTTCTGTGGTTAAAAATCCTGTTCCCACTGATAAAGAGGCAAGGGCTTTGGATAGGTGGGGAAAGAAAGTGTATACTTCTTCCACTCTAGCCATGAGAGCTTTGAATTGTCAGTTTCACATGCTAAAATATCAGAATTATCTCCTTTCACAATTGAAATCTAAGGTGGATGCTTTGGCGGAAGGTATTGAGTGTAAAGAGTTGCTGGATTTGGTTCATGTGGCTGAACAAGTGGGTAAGCATTCTTTGCAATGTGGTTTTGATGCTGTACAGGCCTCCTCGAGGGTGGCTGCTACCAGTTCTGTTCTTCGCAGGCATGCCTGGTTGAAGGATCAGAATTTAGCTGAGCATGTTAAGACAAGGATTTTGGATGCTCCTTTACAATCTGATGTGTTGTTTGGTTCGCCTGTGGAAGCAGTTTTAAAGAAAATGGAGGACAAAGCTAAGTCTATGCAAACTGTTAAAGATTTTTTGCAGGTGCAGCCACTGAAGTTTAGTAGAAATTGGCCTGCTAAGGGGTGGACATATCCTGCTTATGATTCTCAGTCTAGGGGTAGGTCTAGACGTGGTAGGGGCAGGGCTCAAGGTTCTTTTAGGCCTAGAACAGGGAGTTCACCTGCTCAGACTTCTGGTGAGGGCAGGGGTCAGTCCTTTCGTAAACAGACCCAATGACCTGTTTTTTCAGCTGCCAGCAGATTCAAGTTTGGCAGCTCCTTTGGGAGGAAGACTGTCTCTTTTTTCAAAGAAAATTGGGATTTAATTACTCAAGACAAATGGGTGTTGGATATCATTCACCACGGTTACAGATTTTATTTCCATACAATGCCCCCTTTCAAAGGCATGCCAGACGTTCCTCCTCAACAAAGAAAAGAGGCTCACAAGCAAGTTTTACAGTTACTTCACATAGGGGCCATTCAGCCAGTCCCTGTATCAGAAAGGGGCCTAGGATTTTATTCTCGCCTGTTCCTTGTACCAAAGAAGGGAAACACGTGGAGACCAATTTTGGATTTATCTATCCTCAACACTTATCTGGACATTCCCAAGTTCAAGATGTTGACGTTACAACAGCTTTTACCTCTGCTGGGCAAAGATCACTGGATGGTAACTTTAGATCTCAAAGAAGCTTACCTTCATGTGCCTATAAGGCTAAGTTGCAGGAAATATCTGCGGTTTGAACTGGAAATTCTCATTATCAGTTCTCTGCATTGCCCTTTGGCTTATCTACTGCCCAGAGTGTTCACAAAGGTTCTGGCTCCAGTGATAGCTTACTTCAGGCTTCAAGGAATTCAAATCTATCCTTACTTGGACGACTGCCTGATTCTGGCTCAAGAAAGGGAAGTTCTTCTACAGCACCTGGAATATGTTATCGCAGTGCTAAGATGCCTAGGGTATTCTGTGAACGAAATAAAGTCCAGTCTAGTACCCTCTCAAGACATGTGCTTTCTGGGTGTGAGACTGAATACAGCAGCCCAGATGGCCTTTTTAACCCCGGACAAACAAAAGAGTCTGTCACTTTACTTCCATCAACTATCTCATCAGTCCGTGCTGACTGCAAGGACAGTCCTTCAAGCATTAGGGTTCATGGCATCTTGTATTCTGGTGCTTCCCAATGCCAAACTGCATATGAGGAAGTTACAATGGTATCTCAAAATGTATGGACACAGCACTGCCAGGATTTGGACACTGTCATTCAAATAATACCTTGCCTTCAAAAAGAATTCTTGTGGTGGGCTCAGGAATGTCACCTAAACAAGGGACTCTCTGTGACCCGGCCAGAGGCAAGTCAGATCTTAACGACAGATGCCTCGGACATTGCTTGGGGAGCTCATCTAAATGGAAAGTGGATACAAGACAAGTGGCCTGCCAGACTACAGCATCTACATATCAACATGAAAGAGATGTTAGCAGTCCAGTTTGCATTAATGGCTTTCAAGGAGTTACTTCTCCCAGGGCGGGTGTTGATTCTAACAGACAACACAACTGTCATGTGGTACATCAACAAGCAAGGGGGAACACATTCTTATCCTCTATGCAGGCAAGCAATGATTTTATGGGAGACTGCGCTAAGCCTGCAACTAACTCTTCAGGCAAGGTTTCTGCCAGGAGCACAGAACTCCTTAGCGGATGTGTTAAGCAGACAAATCATGGATCCCCACGAGTGGAAACTGGATCTTCATGTATTTCAGAAACTGACAGTGTCATGGGGAACTCCAGACATAGATCTGTTCGCTTCTCCACTAAACCACCAGCTGCCACAGTATTGCACAAAGGGGTTTCATCACACGGCTTGGAAAGTGGATGCTCTGTCTTTCAGTTGGAAAAACCTTCATGTGTATGCCTTTCCACCTCTACCTCTTCTTCCAAAGGTACTGTTAAAGGTCAGACAAGACAGGCCAAGGATGATTTTGATAGCTCCAGATTGGCCTCGGCAACACTGGTACCCTCTTCTCGGAGTCTGGTAAAGAAGCCTCCATGGCCTTTACCTCTGATTCCTCATCTGTTATCTCAGAAGGACGGTCATCTGCTCAATGTCAAGCTACACTCTCTTCATCTAACAGCTTGGCATATTCTGTGTTGAAACACAGCAGGTCTCAACTTCCTCAACAAGTTTTAAATGTGATTATGGAAGCTAGAAGACCTAGTACAAGGAAAGTGTATGCAGAAAAATGGAAGAGATTTTTATTTTGGAGTACAGCAAAGAATTTGGAGATTTCTGAGCCTAATTTGAGTGTGGCTCTTCAATATCTTACTGAATTATTGGACAAAGGTTTGTCCTTCTCTTCCATAAAGATTCATGCTGCAGCAATTTCAGCTCACTATGATTGTGACCCACCTTTGTTTTCGCATCCTTTATTCAAGCAGTTTCTTAGAGGGGCAAAGAATATAAGACCCCCACGTAGAGCTCCTACTCCTGCTTGGGACCTCAATTTTGTGTTGGAAAAACTTACTTTACAACCTTTTGAGCCTGCAGCTACTGCTGAATTGAAATATTTGTCATGGAAGACTGCTTTTCTGTTGGCTATTACTTCTGCAAGAAGGGTGTCTGAGTTGCAGGCCCTTATGGCAGTAGAGCCCTTTTTGATTTTCCATAAGGATAGGGTATCATTACGTACTAATCCTTCTTTTATGCCTAAGATGGTTTCTAGTGTGGCTTTAAACCAAACTATTCATTTGCCTACGTTTTTTGCAGATCCTCAAAATAAAGGGGAAAAGATTTTACACACTTTAGATGTACACAGGCAATTGCGTTATTATTTAAGCAGGACTAAGGATTTTAGGCAGTCTCAGCAGTTGTTTGTTTCTTTTGCTTTGAGTTCTCAGGGCAAGCCTGTGTCAAAACAAACTATTTCTAGGTGGATTGGCTTTTGCATTGCATTTTGTTATTCCCATCATGGCAAGGAGATTCCAGCTGGGATTAGGCCTCATTCCACTAGGGCTACTGCCACTTCAACAGCATTTCTAAGGGGGGTGGCAACTAAGGATATTCTGGAAGCAGCTACTTGGAGTTCAGTGCATACTTTCTCTAGGCATTATCACCTTCCTATCTACTCTAAGTCTAGGGCTGGTTTTGCCACAGCTGTTTTACAAGGCATGTTGTCAGCTCCTACTACTTTATAATTTGCCAGCCTCCCTTACCTCTGCTTTGGGATTCTACCCAATAGTCAGGACTGCAGCAATGGAAGACGAAGAACATAGTACAGTTTTGTACCTACCATAAATGTAGATGTTCGAGGATTCCATTGCTGCAGTCCAATTTTCCCTCCCTCCTTCCCCTCTGTATTTAGGGGTGGTTGTGTAGGTGAGTTTACATGCTTATATTTTTGTATATTTTGTTGTATATATTGTACATGTTTTTGGTGCAGGTTTTTTGGGACTTGTCTTTTTAGGGTCTTCTGACATCTGGGGCAAGAAAAGACTGAGGATATGACGTCGGTCATGCGCATTAGTACCCTGACGTACTGACGTCAGTCTAATGCGCCCTGACCGACGTCAGCCTTATACTCTGGTATTCGGGCCGACTGGACGCGGACTATACCAATAGTCAGGACTGCAGCAATGGAATCCTCGAACATCTACATTTATGGTAGGTACAAAACTGTACTTTTTTGACTTTACAACCATCACAAGATCTTTCACAATAAAATTGGGAAATTTTGATGCTATCAACTGTCTGACTTTCTAAGGCCAATATAAGTCAAAGGTGCAATCACCATTTCAACATCACAAATGCAGATATACTAAGCACTACGTCAGCTATGAACCCAGAGCATCCGATGCAAAGCTTATGTATCCTTGAATCCAAAAGATACAAAACAGGGATATGGCAGAATTATCACTTTCACAGGGTGTTGTGTGGGAGGAAGGAAGGCTAGACTGACACAAAAGGTGTGTGTTTGTGTTTGTGTGTGTGTTTGTGTGTGTGTGTTTGTGTGTGTGTTTGTGAAACAGAAGCAGGTAGACATCTGGATAAACAAATGGTCAGTGAGACAAAATGAGTTTAAAGCTGCATGGTTGAACCATATAACCGTTCTGTGCGTGTGCCTGTAGGGGTCCTTCAGGCAAAATTGGTGTGTGAGAGTCTGCATGAACACAGCTAAGCTGTGTGCCAGCTCGATATGTTGGACAGGTGTGAGCCATGCATGGTAGAAGTGCCAGTACATAGTTGTCATCCACGACCATGAGAACTAGCTCTGCCAGCAGTTGCAATGGCATGTCTATGCCCACAGTCAGATGCCCTGCTGCTTTCTGAATATAACCAATGTCTGCTGGACAAGCTGCCTTCATGGGGACGCACAGGACCATGAACCCATGGCCTGCTACATCTGGGAGTGGACATCACATTTACTAACATTGCAATGGAAATACTGCCACTCCCATGAGGATGTAGTTCCCCTCCCAACAGACATTCCTTCAGACACCCCTCATTCCAAAGCGTCATTCATCCAATCCATTAAATCGGCAACACAGTGGAGGCAGTCATGCATATCTGCCTGTGCCAAACTTGCAACCCTAAGCATTTTTCTGGAGCACCAATGGGAACTTGCCTTGTGCCTCTATGATGGCCCTAGACATATGTTGATTGGCACAGGAAGACACACCTGGATCAGGTGGAGGAGAGACAACAGGCCCCCTCTGAGCATCCCCAACAACCCTCCTTTGTGGCACCTCGCCCACACTTTGGGTACAGCCAGAGTCAGCAGGCACTGAAGCCTCAGTAACTACACTTCCTGATCAGTGGCCTTGCCCTCCACTTGTCCAATATCTGAGGGCTTACTGAAATGTAGGCCTTCTGGCTCTGTCCGATGGAGTTGCAAGGTATGGCTGTATGTCAATCTCAGTGACAGATTCAACCTCTCCACCCCCTGACTGTATTTCCATTTGG
This sequence comes from Protopterus annectens, assembly GCF_019279795.1. NCBI lineage: Eukaryota > Metazoa > Chordata > Ceratodontiformes > Protopteridae > Protopterus > Protopterus annectens. Next base: position 212,068,727 of record NC_056729.1, on the reverse strand, counting down.
TAACCACAAAATCACCTCACCTCCACAACACCACTCAAAAAATAAGTGTAACAAGCCCGCTAGCTACACACAATAAAGGGTATCCTCCGTTGGTACACCACAACGACTCCACTTCACCACTTCTCAAATACGTTGAAATGTCTGGAACAAATAGTCGGACCACGAAGCCACAACAAAGAAATTTAATGAAAACCACACAGCAAACAAACAGGATTGAGTGCGCTTTCGTCTATTAGACTTCATCAGATTTGATGAAGTCTAATAGATGAAAGCGCGCTCAATCCTGTTTGTTTGCCGTGTGGTTTTCATTAAATTTCTTTGTTGTGGCTTCGTGGTCCGATTATTTGTTCCAGACATTTCAACGTATTTGAGAAGTGGTGAAGTGGAGTCGTTGTGGTGTACCAACGGAGGATACCCTTTATTGTGTGTAGCTAGCAGGCTTGTTACACTTATTTTTTGTATTTCCATTTGGCCACCATCATCATCAGTGTCTGCTGATACACTGACATCTGGTGGTAGAAGTCCCACTCTTCCACTGTCAGGACCATCTGTGATAAAATGCAACACACACAAGAACATAAAAATGTTTGGCTTACCATCTGCAGATGGGGTTATCCTCTGCACGTTATATGATACTGGAGGAAGTTAAGCAAAAGGTAAGGGCAACATCATCACAATTAACAGTAACACATGGGGTAATACTTTTACCCCTTTATATGTCCATTGACTATATGACAACTCCAACCTAAGCTAATCAATCAGAATGTGTTAACTGTAGCAATCTTCAACTACCCCCAAAAAATCTTGTGACACCGAAATAAGGTATTGAGTTCAGCTGTTTCACTATATACAACAGTATTCAACAGTTGAGATAAAGCCTACCTAGAAGCTCTTCATGGGACATGCGTGCTGTCCGTGAAACTCTTGCACTAATGTTGAGGACATGCTGTTCTGAATTTTCCTGGAAACTGTCTGGATCCCTGACAATGGACAGGGACTCTTCATTTGGTGTTAGTGGTGGCTCTACAGCAGGCCCGCCCCCAGTACCCATTCAGTCATGGCCCACTGCAGCTGCTGTCCTATATGCAGATGTGATCATGTCAGTGGCCCTATGGTGTACCTGCTCATATGTCCTGCCATGGCCACCCACACCATTAAAATTGTCCAAAATCTGCCACCAAATCTGCATTCTGCATGCCATATCTCCCTGTCCCCTTTCAAGCAGGAAGGCACCATGTTGCCTAAAAGCATTGACTATCACTTGATTTTCAGCATCAGTGAAGGGTGGTCTTGAGTATTGACATGCCTGTGTGGCATTGTCCTAGGTGTCCTAAAAGATAACAGAAGGGTAATACACATAAGCATCACATAACTACAAAATAACTGTTTCAGATAAAACAGAAAGGGTAGCATCTCAGTATTACCCACTGGGGAAACCTAAAGCAATGGAGAGACTTGAAATATGAACAGCAGGCTAGATGCAAAAAAAAAGAGTAACAATAGCAATATGTCCTTGTTTGTGCCATAACAGAAATGCAGTTTTGCTCCCCCCCCCCAAAAAAAACAGACACATGTTGCCAACAACCCATCTTTGAAATGCTGAAAGTGTTATCAAGTGAACTGTCCCTGAAACATATTTATCACAGAACATGCCATTTTAAGGTTTTGCGAATTATGTATACCTGTGAAATGCCTTGATAAACATGCCCATGGCATCAGTACACTAATGCATACAAATAAAAGTGTAATAACCTTTGCTTCAGATTTTTCTGAATTACATTCCATATTATGTAGTATGCAGCTGATACTCTGTGCAAATGTATCCCAAAGTAATGGCCTCTGTTCAGTTTTCTCTACATAAACCAGTCTCCTCACCTTCAGTTTTTGTAGCTACATGGTTGCCTTTTTATATGGTGTAGATTCAGAGGTATTAGCATGGTAAAGATGCAAATGAGCTGTGAACTGATTAGAATTGCTGAATCCCAAATACTTGGATCCGTGTAGGGGATGTAAATATAGTGCAGCCATTTCCTCAGTGTTTGATTTTAATGGATTGCAATTGTGAATGATTACTGGTTGGGAGAAGGAAAACACAACAGCACTGCAGGCTCCCCTACATCCATTGGGTGTGTCGGGTTAGACTTACAAAGTGTTAGATGTAAGGTTGGAAATGTAAGTAAGCAGCACACAGTTCACAGGTTGTGTCATTAACATCCAGCCTCCCCTTCATTTGTTGGCAACTACATATGATATTGTTTCCATTTAATATCCTCACACATTTTAAGGCCAATGATATAGACTGGCTTTTATAGAGTGCATGTCTGACTACTGGTCAGATAAGTGAAGAATGACTAACAAACAGACAGGTACAACAGAACTGTATATTTGCCTACAATAATCATACTGGTTGTGTGATCACTTAGTGCACTACATCCAAAAATAATAAATGTACAAAAAACAGTTGTATGGTTTCATATTACTGTAAATGATGTTGCAGTTGGTTGTGTGCCCAATCATTTCAGTTCCTTGCTGCAAATCTGTTTGTGTGGATAAGGCACCCTTCCTGTGTTTTTGGAGGCTCACTGGAGTGGGGGTTCAAATCCAGATCTATATAGATATATCTCATGTGAACCAACATTTTCTAGTGTGTGTGTCATTGATTGATTTTCCTCATTTCAATTACATGTCCCTTTTTCTCCATCTTCTATCTTAATTTTATTAATTTTTTATCTTTATTTTTTTTTTAGGGGGGTCAGTGTTTGTGCAGTGCGGCCCTTAGCTCAGTCACAGAATGGAGGAAATGAATGTCAGGTTTGGCTGTGCTTATCTCATTTGCATGTCCAGGAAGCAGACAGGACCCAGATGGCCAAAAATGTTAACTGGATACATTCAATTAATTCTATTGGGCACTGCTCAAACCCACTAAATGGCATTGAGTAGTGGTTAATACAGAGACCTTAAGAATGATTAGTAAATTAGGGAATGTCAAGTAATTAGTCCTGTGGTAGCAGATGTATGGACTTCACAATTGCCTAAGCCACGTACACAACTGGATCTATATCAAATGATCTTGACAGGTCACACACATACATGTGTAACAGCTCATACTGTTACCTGTATTTATGTATGATTCGTGACTATGTCTGAGCAGTACTTCTGTCTCAGATGGAAACTCAACACTTTGCCTAGGTTGAATCCTACGGTGAAAAAAAAAATCAATTTTCTCAGTGTATAAAGGTAAAAACAAATGTGTCAGGTCATTACATTTATGCCCCCAGTGCATGCCTGCAAACCTAACTCTCCTATCAGTTACCTTCTAATTTCCAATGTATATTTCCAGGCTGCATCAGTAGATACCCCTTAAACTAAGGCCAAGTGTCAGATTAACTTCCAGTTGCAATTATTTAATTCCTCACTGCTTGGTACTGCTGCTCTCCACTTACCGTCGCGCAAACTTGTTGCTCGGTTTTGTGCACTCCCAGTAAATGCAATAACTGGAATTGGCAGGAAAGCATCAGTCTCTGTTGCTCTAGGTCTACTGGTAGGCATGGCTGGCATTAGTGGGGAAGGTGCCCTATTTAGGGCACAAAGCTGGGGTGTCCAGAATATTTATTGGAGTCCTAGTAAAGCACCACAGCCAAAAGCTTCTGCAGGATGACCATTCTGGCTCCCAGTACAAGTCTGAGGCATGGAATAGTTTAGCCCAAGCTGTATCCAGTGCCACTGCTATCCCACATACTGGAGAGCAATGTAGGTATTATTTTAATGATGTACAGAGGAGAAAAAGGGATAATCTCAACCTTTGGAGGAATTTAGGACTGAGGACATCCCACAGCTGTGTTAGTATCAACAAAAGAGAGTCCTTGTGAAACTTAGCTTAATAAAGGCAAGAATGGTGTGCATAATGCTCTTCTGTTCTTTCCCCAGCTGCCAGGGATTAGGAGTTCAATGTCTGGGTCCATGAAGCTAGATTGGAGAGACTAAGGGAAGCAAATGGTATGTATACAGCAGAAGAGAAGTGTTATTGTAGCATTAAAAGATAGCTTTTTTTGGTATTTTATAGAATTGTATCAAATTGTGCACGCATATCCCAACTGTAAAAGCAAGTATACATGCATTAATCTGTAGCACAAACCAATTGTAAGAGTTTAATATTAGACTTTAGTCAGAGGTTGTGGGTTCAAATACCACAATTCGCAACTGTACAATACTGTTATTTTTTTTTCAATAATATTTACATTAAATTAAAAACTCTATACCAGCGGCACAAATACCCTGCTGTAAATTGCAGACTGTGTAATTGGAACACACATGTGCAATATATGCACATTTCAAGGATTACTTGCAGCAAACTGTAGTATAGTGTGTATCTTTTAGGAGGTATACTTATGTAAAAGTTAAGATAAAAGAGTTGTATAATTGTGTTAATGCATTGTATGTCACATATCATGGTACTAATTTTCTCTTTTTTTTCCCTCACCCCAACCCTGATCTCTTTTTCTTTTATTTTCTTTATTTTTAAAAATATATCTTTTTAAAATGTATTTTCATTTTTTTATTTGTATTATATGTCAAAATGTGTCAGTGATATCAATATGTATCAGGTCATTAAGTGCTCCATAGTGCAGTGAGGTAGGCCAACCCCAAAGGATCAGCCTGCCCCCGCTCCACCGGCTCCAGCACCAATATCCAGCATGTCTGGGAGCCAATCTGACAGCACTGCCTTTGCTGTCCCTGCACTACCTGTGCCCTTGGGTAGTCCTGTCCTGGAGGCTGGTCCAGTGATGCCCTCCAGGAGCAGTGGCAGTGGTGGTGATTTCTTCACCTGCAGCGAGTTGCCAGGGATGGTGTGTAAGGTCATGGACCGCACCATTGGTGCACACCTATGCCAGAAGGAGAGTCTGCTGTCCTTCATGTTCTGTAGGAGGAGGAGATGTCAGTCACTCCAGCCACCAGTGGAGTAAGGTGACAGTGATGACAGTCCAGTGGATGAGGACTGGATCCTCACTATTTCCAAGCTTGACAGTCATGGGCCTGGGTTGTCCCCTCCCTCACCACAATCATGGTGTCCATCACTGACCCTGGCTCTTATCTTGTTTATCTACAATTGCTTCTGCCCCTACCTAACTTACCTGACCTAAACATACCTATGTCCCTTCCCCAACATTCATCTCTCTGAAATAAAAAATAAGTTGGTACCTTACATAGCTCTCAATTTCTCACAAGTGTCTTCTTGACATACTTCATTTGATCCATTTGACTATACAACATTACTGCGTTGTGGTAACCCCTCTTTGTGGAGGTGACGGTCCAAATTTAGTTAATATTCTGCACATATTTGCAGTTTACACTGTTAAAGAAATGGATAGCTATGATTGTTAACTACCTCCCTCCTGCACATTCCTGTGCTGCTTTCCCTTTGTTCTTCCCCCTGCTTGGTCTCCATTTCATAATTTTCCTATCTATACCATTTTCACCCCTTTATTCTGGTCAAAAAATAGAATCACACACAGTACACGCAAGTAGCCGAAAAAACAATGGATCCCTTCAGTTTTTGGGCTTCATGTTTGTGCGGAGGTGCACATCGTGCACCAATGTGCAACGATGGTCAGTAGCGGTAAAATGCTACAGTTACCTCTGCACAGTGCTTAAACACAGCAACACATGTACTATAAAGAATGCATGTCATTGCATTATCAATGTTTATTTAGAAATATTTGAAAGTATTATGTACAGTTGGATTCAAACCCAGTATCATCTGGGCTTAAAAAGAAATGTGTCAATGCATTTACACCTACTGCCACAGAGTCAGTTAAGCAAAGCAACAGGTGCTTCTCATACACTCAATACTAACTCTCACACTTTAGCAATACGGCTGGCATTTCCCCACTGCTTAGTTGCATGCAAACTGAATGGTACTGGAAATGTGTATTTTGCATGTGAGAACGCTTTGCCAACTGTTATGCAAACCTGCTACTCGCCGCACTATGGAAACGTAAATATTATGTATTATTGCTGTTAACTATCTAGTTTCTCTCCGACATAAAATTACATGTGGAAACATAGCAAACTAAGGCCTTATCTAGCAATATCGCCCATATTTATGATAGTCATATGTTGCCACTCCCCAAGCACTGCAAGCCTCAGTATTTTTTACTACACATGTATCACTTACATTACAGAAATTAATATCCAATGTGTGATATGCAATGCACATCACTCTGATAACATGCAGAAGTAGGACTATTGACCCATAAGCCTAAAAAGCCTTGTTTGCAAGGATAGGGAAGGAATCAGCATGGACCTTATCCATAGGGAAACAGGTGACCTTCAACACACTTGACACCACTAACATTGGTTTTGTCAAGAGTAGAGCTTGCTTATTAAACCTAATGGACTACTTTTATATTGATCCTAATGATGTGGATGAGGGAAAACAGGACATACCACCTATGATGAGTTATCCAAGGCCTTTGACACTATCCCCCATAGATGGATAGCCAACTGGCTCCTCGACTGAACACACATTGTCAAAGTTGGGAACTGCACCTCCACCACTAGACCATTTACCAGTGGAATACCACAATGATCTGTGTTGGGCCCTCAGTTGTTTGGAAACTATTTCTCTGAAGCCCAAGCAGAGGTAGATGGCCTATGGTGCACCAAGTTTGCAGATGACTATTAACTAGACACAATCATATAAAGTCTGTCAATGATGGTAATATATTACAGAAGGGGCTGACAAAGAATAAATGATTGGTGCCAAACTCAGGGACTGAACATTAAAGCAAAGAATGCCTCATTGTCCCCTTTGGCAATGAAGTACACCTGCTAATTATGATATACATAGCATCCCTCTAAGATCAAACTCAGTGTTATGAGACTTGGGAACACATGTTGATAGCAATTTACCCTTCAATTACTGTATGTCCATAGTGGTGGAACAAGCATTCTACATTGTGCACCTCATGAATAGGGCCATCAGATCCAAGACCAGGGCGATTATAGAGCTGCTGTACTCTACCCTTATCAGACCATTAATTAAGTACATTTCCTTCAGGCTGTACCTCAACAGACACCTGCAGCAACTGGAGTTTTAGGAGAATCCAGGACCTCCAAAACATGACATAGTGGAAAGACTGAATGACATATCACTGTACTAAGTATCATGCAGACTGCTGAGAGCTGACACATGCCTGGCTACAGAGTAGCCTCAGACCCTGCCTTACTGGAAATGCTGGACATCTGTAAATCAAAAGGGACTACAATAGCTTGCTCCATGGATCTCAGCCTAGCCTGTGACATAGAGAACATGCTGGAGAGAGAGAGATATTTTCAGCGATTGACAATCCTCTGTAATAGGCTCCCACTGCATGTGAAATGGTGCTCCTCAATGAACCTATTCAAGTGCAACTTTGACATCTGGATGGGTGATGGTAAATTCACCCCTGGAGTGGCATCCATGCCCCTCATGGACAGGGCCATTCAGTGCTGCTCACAAAATCACTGTGCTAACAACAACAGCAGCCATTTAACTATGCTCAATAAGGGTACGCGTTTTTTCACAGCTAGGCATGTAAACGCCCTAGGGCCATTAGGCTAGTAACCCCCTATGAAGTTGTGAACCTATGTAGGCCTCCCAACATTTTTTCTCCATCATGGCCTGCTGATGTCATCCACTGTAAGTGGATCTGCATTCTTGTAAAAGTCAGACTTGTGCCATGTTGCTTGCATAAAGTACTGCGTTCTGTAGTCTGTGTACTTGGGTAGGGGTTCTCTTCTCACTGCAGTCGTGTGTGTGTGTGTGTGTGTGTGTGTGTGTGTGTGTGTGTGTGTGTGTGTGTGTGTGTGTGTGTGTGTGTGTGTGAACCCCAGAATCAATAAAGGTCAGAAAATTTCTTCCACAGTTTACAGAGGGTGATTATAATGTTGACCAATGTTTGCTGACCCCCTTTACTCCATAGAAAAGCTGTTACTATTGTTCCTAATTTGTTTGACATTGATTGTTTAAACTGTTATGAAGTAAAGAAATGGTTACTTAAATGTTTTAAGTTGACACCTGAAACTTACAGAAAAGAGTTTTGTGAACACAGAAGCAAGGCAGATGTGTGTGTGATTATATTGCTGAGCTAAGCACTTATTTTCATAGATGATGGGTGAGTGGATGTCAGGTCACCACTTTTGAAGGGCTGGCAGACCTTTTGGTGAGGGAACAACCCCTTAGCACTTTGCCTGAGGACATGATAATCTGGTTGGCAGACCGAGACTGCAACTCTGAAGATGAGCTGGGGAAAAAAGGAGATCTCTACTTGGCAAGCAGGGCATCACTGAACAGGAAAGGGATACCCAGTGCTGCACATAGATATAAGGGAACCCATGGTGAGTAGCCTAAACCACCCCCAACAGAGTCTACCAGGAACAGGGGAAGTCACTAGTTCAGGTACATGGTCAGGATCAAGGGTTAAATGTTTTAAATGTAACCAGTGAGGCCATGTATCATATAGATGTCCACAGAGGCAAGGTGGGGAACAAAAGGTGGGGGAGCCAGCAAGTGGGCATAACAGTACGCCAATGGTAAGTTGTCTGGAGACAACAGGGGTACCAAACTATCACAAGAGTCATTTATATCCTGTTTTAGTGGATGGAAAGCCGGCCACCTCTAAGAAAGATACAACCTCTGACATAACCATTGTGAAGCCTACAGTAGATAGAGGAGCAGTACTTGCTTGGACAGTCCACTCCAGTCAGAGCTTTAGGAGGGACTCCATTCTAAATGTCTTTGGCCAGGGTTCACCTTGACTGGGATGTTGGAAAAGGAAGCAAGCAAGTAGGTGTGTTTGAGGATATCCCTGCAAATATCTTGATAGGGAATGATTCTGATAATGCAGTACCTTATGTGCATGCACTTGCATGCATTCTGGCTTGAAGACAGGCATGTGGGGCTGGTGATCAGGGGGACAACCAAACAGACCTCCATACCTGAAGCCAGGGCTGGTGAGGTGGTTATTTCAGGGGCAGAGCTACCCTGTAGCAGTGAGTTTGAAGATTAGCCACAGATACTAGTGGGTAGTGATGTTCCCTTGGACAGAGTGACTGCAAGGGCAGAGATGAGGGGTAGTACCCAGGCTGACAGTGAGACACCACTTCCAGTGGATACCTGATTTCCTGTGGAAGAAGAGCTGGGAAGAGTTACAAAGATAGAGTTGAAACAGGCTCGGATCTTGGACTCTACACCAAGAAGCTTGAAGGAAGTAGCTAGGCAGGCACCTGATCCTCAAGGAAAAGGGGAGTCTGTATACTGGAACAAAGGTTACTGTATAGAGAGTGGGCCCTGGGGGAGGGCTAGAGTGTGAGGTAATACAGCAGAGCCTACCATCTGGCACTTCTAGCCGTAGCCCATGACACTCCTTTTCCAGGTCATATGGGCATAAAGTATACCAAGAGACATATTATGCAGAACTTTTACTGGACCAGGAGTGCAGCTAGGCAGGCACCTGATCCTCAAGGAAAAGGGGAGTCTGTATACTGGAACAAAGGTTACTTTATAGGGAGTGGACCCTGAGGGAGGGCTAGAGTGTGAGGTAATACAGCAGAGCCTACCATCTGGCACTTCTAGCCATAGCCCATGACACTCCTTTTCCAGGTCATATGGGCATAAAGTATACCAAGAGACATATTATGCAGATCTTTTACTGGCCCAGAAGTGCAAGGGATGTAACATGGTACAGCAGGACCTGTGAGCAGTGCCAAAAGGTAGGTAAGACAGGAGACAAGCTCAAAGCTCTTTTTATGCCTTTGCTTGTGATTTAGGAGCCATTTCAGATGGTAGCTATGGATATTGTGGGGCCTCTGAGTATTCTAAGTTCTACAGAGAAGAAGTACATCTTGGTGGTAGTAAATTATGCTACTAGATACCCTGAGACGGTCTCTCTGTCCTCCAAGGCAGATAAGGTGGCAAATGCTTTGTTAGAGATTTTCAGCAGGGTAGGTTTCCCCAAGAGAAATAATCACTGACAGAGGTGCCAATTTCATGACTGACCTGCTGGCTTGTCTGTGGAAGTGCTGTGCGGTGAAGCACCTAAAGACCAACCCCCACCATCTCCAGGCTAATGGTCTTGTTGAGAGGTTAAACTCCACACTAAAGACTATGCTATGGCCATTTGCAGACCAGTTTGAGAGAGTAGGATAAATATAATCTACAGGTTGTTCACCCTTTGAATTGCTGTATGGGTATACGGTGAGGGAGCCTTTAGATTTGGTTTGTGATGAGTGGGAGGGTGAGTGTGAATCCCACAAGGAGTCTGTTGTGGCATATGTCCTAAACCTCAGGACATGGGAGCTCATGGGCTTGGCGCAGGAGAAACTGGCAGGAGTCCAACAGCAGAAAAAGGTCTGGTATGACAGGAATGCTAGAGTCTAAGAATATGCTGTGGGACAGCAGGTTATGTTTCTCATTGCTGTCAGACACAGCAGGCTGCAGGCAGCTTGGGAGGGACCCTGAAAAGTGGTAAGGAAGATCAGTGATGTTATCTACATGGTATAAGTGATAGGCAGAAGGCAGGGGCACAAATTGTAATATGTTAACATGAGGAAGCTTTACCATAATAAGGAGGCTAAGGTGCTGAGTATTTGCAGTTGATGGCAGGAGGAGTCTGAGGGTGATCTATGGTTACATCGAGCCAGCAAACAAAATGCCAAGGTTACTAAGGTGGAGGCTAAGGTTGCAGGCATATGACATGACAGTGCTGCACTGTAGTGGGGTCAGCAATGCCAATGCAGATGGGTTCTGAAGACAGGGTATGGGTTATTGTATTCCCAGACAGGCTAATTTCTCTCAAGCAATGTTTCTCAAGTGTCACTTGAAAAACTAGCCTGAGTCTTTAAAGGGGGAGAGATTTGACGATGCCAGCTATGCCAGCAGAAGTAGGGCAGTGGATGTGTAAAGTATGCCAACTCAGCTAGCTGGAATCTTGCAAAGAATTGTATGTCATTTATATTTCAAACTGATTTGTACAGATGCTTGTGTTTGAAATATGTATTTGTAAGGCTGATTGTTTTAAAAATGTACCAACAGTGGGTCCTGACTGTATTGTAACTAATTAAATGTATATTTTAAAAGAGGATACTGGGAGAGAAGTTGTTAATCTCACTCCAGCTAACTTTGAAAAATAGTAAGGAATTAAATTACTTAATTAGGGCCTTAAAGATTGTATCTTACAGTTTTGTTTGCAGCCAAAGACTTAACTGTCTGTGCCAGAGAATTGTTTATTAGCTTCTGTAGGAAGAATGGAAGTGTTTTTTAGCTTCCAGATGCTATGACAAATCTCAGCAAAGCTCTGTCTGTGTGTATGGTAACACATATGTGCTAAATTCTGGTTCAATTTCTAACAATGGGTAGCATGGGAACCAGAAGTCAGGTGACCAGATGTATGCAATGTCATTATGTAATCTAGGACAAAAATGATATTTTAATATTAGATGAGACTGAAGTCTCATAGCATTCTGTTTCTGTAATTTGTCAAAGAAGGAACTCTTACCCACTTCATCTTGCCTTGCTCTAGTAAGTAACCAGGAAATCTTTTGCTCTAGTAAGTAACCAGGGAATAATAATACTTTAGATTAGTCAGGAAAATATAGTGACATTAGTTAAGTTCTGTTTTTCTGTACGTGTCCATCTGTGTTATTTTAACATTTCCTGTGACTGAAACTCTGGTGTTCATTATAAATATATATTTATTATTTTCATGTTTTTATGATTTATTATTAAATATATTTAAACTTTTCATTGTGGCTGTTTTTTTAGAGAATATTTTAATGTTTGAGAGTACTTATACTTATTCGGGGACACTGCAGCCACTCCAGAAAGCCTTGCTGTTTGGTCAACATTACCATTTATATTAATATTAATTTCACTCAGTATAATTGGGTGCCCTTCTAAGATCCTTGGATTAGCTGTCTTTGGAGTATCTGGTGGCAGTAACTGCAGTATAGTCTGGGCAGAATGGGGCATAGCTAGTAAATCTGTTCCAGCCTTTCCCAGGTGTGCGCATTTTTGTGTGTGTGTGTGTGTGTGTGTGTGTGTGTGTGTGTGTGTGTGTGTGTGTGTGTGCAAATCAAATCTCCGAGAGTATGTGTGTCAGCTGCTTGGAACAAGGACACAATGCATTGGTTTCACAAAGAGAATAGTGGAGAACTAGGCTTGGACACTCTGCTGAGGTCTCATCTCTATAGCTGTGTCAGTGGGGAGTCTTATTGGGGACCTGGAGGGAAACATATAGGGAAATCTAGACCCCAGACTAAATGTGTTCCCTGTGTGCTCTTAAGGGAGATTGTGCTTGATACAGAGAGCTGCATCTGGAAATACAGGGTGTATCCATTTTTGTTCCAGGTGACCGTTCCTCTCCAGTGTTAGTAGTGAAGATTCAGGCTCCTTGATAGCTGGCCTAGAGTGGGGATGTCACACATTTTGTCTTATATTTTTGATCTTTTCCTCATAAAATTTTGGTTTTCTGGCAAATCATTGGCATGTCGTTGTCATTATTTTCTGATTTCAATCCACAAACATTTGAGTTTTAAACTTCATGCCTTCAGAAAATTCATTCTAATGTGCAACTATTTATTTTATCAGCGTTCTATGTTTGCAACAGCAATATTTCAAAAATGTCCCTATTGTTGGGCTTTGCCCCCCCCCCCCCCATTATGCATGGCTTTGTCCAGATTTCTTGCTCTAAGAGGTTGAAGGGTATGTTTGAGTTTCATACTTTAAATCCTTTAGAACATGTATCTTAACACAAACCCCTGGTATTTCTAGCACATGTCTATAAGGCATATATATTGGATATGTCCCTATTTCTGGGTCATTGTCCCTGCATTCTATTGGCCTTTCTCCAAATATCTTGCACTAGAAGATTGAGAGATGTATGTGAAGCCATGGTGATCATTCTGGCATTCTCCGCAAAACCACGGACCATCAGTGCTGTGGTTTCAGCAAGTGTGCTATCTGTGTTTGCTTGCACTGTTTCCTGTCCAGAAACACTTTTGTCAGCCATGAAACCTAGCTTAAACATGGTGTGTGGCATGAATATGCATTGTACACTGCTGCTTACCACGCACCACTGTGCACACATGTAAACTCTGTGTAGGCTTTGCGCAAAGCCTACAAGGAGGTTATTGAATCCTGGGGAATGTCTTTATTGGCTGTCATGCTGCCAGCCCAGCTATATGTAATTTTGTAAATAATTGTCATTTTTTTAAATATTGACATGATTTATACAGAACTGTATGTTATGTACTAAGCTAAAATGTATCCACAACGTACCCTGCTGGAACATAGAAGATTAACCTGCAAAATGTAAGAGTAGTTGAGGTTAAGTTACTTTATAGCTGAGCCATAAACAAAAGATGTTATCTCTCCGTTTCAGTTCAGTAGCAGACACAATGTCTAGAGCTAGAAGTTTTTGTACTGTGTTGAAAGAGAAATAATTACAAGGTTTCAAATGTAAAAGCATTTTGTTTTACAACTTCCTAGCAGCTGCAAAGATCTGAGAGATATGTATTTCTCAGACAGAGATGTTATATTCTGTTAGTTTGTTTAGCCTGGAAACTGAAGTCAGATGACAGAGTGATGTCATCCAAGCTAACCCAGCAGTAAAATGTGCCATTTAATTTAAGAACGGTCTCAGAAAGAGATTGAGCATTTTGTATTTTGTCTTGGACCTAGCAAGAGCATCCACTCATCATCACCATCTGCACTTGCCTTGCTCTGTAAGTAAGATTTAGAGCATAGTATCTCTTTTAGATACAGATAGGAATATAGCAAAGATTAGTTCAGATGTTTTCCGTATTTATTTGAAACTCTCCCTGCAATGTTTTAAAACATTTCCCGTAATTTTTAGCTGTGAAGGTACTGTATTGATTCACTGAATATTGTCTTGTTCTTTATTTATTATTAAATGTATTTAAACCTATCTTTGTGGTCAATATTTGTGAGACATATTTAAGCTGTTAGAGTAATTGCATATGTATTTGGTGACACTGTACAGGCCACTCCTAAATAGCCTTGCACTTGGTCAGACTACCATTTGGATTAATAGTAAGATTACATAGTAGAATTGGACACCCTTTGAATGGGTCTTATAGTAGCAGATAAGGGTGTCTGGTGGCAGCTGAAACTACCTTATAGTCTGGGCAAAAAGGGCATAACTATAAACCTGTGCCAGACTTGTGTGTGTATGTGTGTGTGTGTGTGTGTTTATATCAATCAAATCTCAGTGTGTGTGTGTGTCAGCTACTTGGGCAGGGACATGAAGCACTGGTTGAACAGAGAGGTTGCTGGATGTCTTAACTTGGCCACTCTGCTGAGGTCTCAACCCTATAGCTGTGCCAGTGGGGATTCTTATTGGGGATCTGGAGAAAGAGGCAGAAACCAGCCCCAGACTGACTGTGGTCTCTCTCTGCTCTTAAGGGAAATTGCAGTTTACTGTGTGTGTACTTATCCTCCCAGTGTGTACGTACCCTAGCAGTTGCCAGTGGTGGGGATTGAGGCTCTTGATTACTGGGTCAGTGCAGTGGCCTCACATATTAATTGGTTGACAGTGGTGAAATAGCCATATCAAATATTAATTGGCTTGTAGTGGTGTGGATATTGAATTCCTGTAGCCTGTGCATAGTGGTCACTGAAGGTGTTTGTACTCTCACTTAGCCACACAGTGAATATTTAGAGTTTCACATCACAATTGCTTTATTTATTTATTTATTGTTTTGTTAGCTTAGTTAGTCAGGGAGAGTAGGCAAGCATGTCAACAGAGGAGTATGGCAAGATGGCAAAGAGACAGTTGGCTGAGATGTGCTAGGCTAAAGAACTGGTGTATGCCAACCTAAGGCAGAAATGATTATAGCTTTGGGCACAACTGCATTGAAGACCAGTGTTCAGGAGGAAAACCAGGCTGGCCTTGGAGATGTACAACTCTCAGAAAATGGACAGCTCAACCATTCCACAGAGGACTTAAAAATCCATCTGGAGTTAGAGACTTGAGCTGGAGACCAACTGTTTGGAAATAGAAGTAGCAGAGAGACTGAGATGTCTGGTGGCTGAGGAAAATGAAAAACTGAGATCTTGAAGAAGACATCTAGAGACTGAGGAGAGGGAAAAGCAGAGACAACATGAAAAGGAGATGCTGACTCTTTGCCAGAGTTATGGAGGTAATGGGGAAGGGAGTAACCAAACCCCAGCAGCAGCAAAGGTCAGTAAATTTCTTCCACAATTTACAGAGGGGGATAATTTTGATAGTTTTATTCATATGTTTGAAGGGTATGTAAACAGTATAATACTGACCAAGGGCTCTGGGTATAGTTCCTGACCCCTTTACGCCATAGTAAAGCTGTAACTGCTATTTCTAAATTGTCTGATACTGACTGCTTAAATTATAATACAGTCAAAATGTGTTTGTTAGAATGCTTTAAGTTAACACCTGAAGCTTATAGAAAAATGTTTTATGACCATAGATGCAAGGCAGATGAAAATGTGTGTGAATATATTGCTGAACTAAGCACTTATTTTCATAGGTGGGTAAGTGGATGTCATGTCACCACTTTTGAAGGGCTGGCAGACCTTTTGGTGAGGGAACAGGCCCTTAGCACTTTACCTGAAATGAGAATCTGGTTAGCAGATAGACAGTGCAATACTGCAGATGAGTTGGGGAAGAAGGATGACCTATACCTAGCAAGCAGGCCATAGGAAAGGGACACCCAGTGTTGCTCATGGGTCTAAGTCTAAGGGAACCCATGGTGGGCAGCCCAGACTGCCCCAACAGAGTCCTCCAGTAGCAGGGGAAGCCACTGGTCCAGGTACACATCCAGGACCAAGGATTAAATGTTTTAAATGTAACCAGTGTGGCTATGTAGCATATAGATGTCCATGAAGGCAAAGTGGGGAACAAAAGGTGGAGAAGCCAGTAAGTGGGAATGACAGAATGTCATTAGTAAGTTTTCTCGAGACAACAAGGGTATCAAAGTACCACAAGAGATTATATCCTATAGTAGTGAATGGGAAAGAGGCAACTGCTAAGAGACAGCCTCTGACCTAACCATTGTGAAGCCTGCAATGATTACAGAGGAGCACTACTTGCTTGGGCAGTCTACATCAGTCAGAGCTTTAGGAGGGACCCCATTCCAAATACATTTGGCTAGGGTTCACCTTGACTGGGAGGATGGAAAATGAAGCCAGCAAGTAGGTGTGTTTGAGGATATCCCTGCAGATGTCCTGATAGAGAATGATTTTGATAATGCAGTACCATGTGTGCATGCAGTTACATGCAGTCAGGCTTGGAGATAAGCATGTTGGTCTGATAGCCTGATGGAAACACAGACAGACTGCACACTTGCAGCCAGGACTGGTAAGGTGGTTACTTCAGGGAGGGAGCTACCCTGTAGCAGTGAGACTGAAGATGAGCCACAGCTGCTTGTGGGTACTGATGTTTCCCTGGACAGAGTGACTGCAAGGGCAGAGGTGAGTAGTAGTAACCAGGCTGACAGTGAGGCACCACTGTCGGAGAATACCAGACTTCCTGTGGAAGGGGAGCTGGGAAGGGTTACAAAGAGCACATTGAGGCAGGCTCAGCCCTCATCCTACATTACAAGGCCTAAAGGAGGTAGCTAGTGAGGCACCTGATTCTCAAGGGAAGGGGGGGGGTCAGTATACTGGGACAAGGGGTTACTGTATATAGTGCGGACCCCTGAGGGAAAGGCTAGAGTATGAGAGAGTACAGCAGTTGGTAGTGCCCAGAGCCTACCATCTGGCACTTCTAGCCATAGCCCATGATATTCCTTTTACAGGTCATATGGGCATAAAATGTACAAAGAGATGTATAATGCAGAACTTTTATTGGCCTAAGATTTCCAGAGATGTAACAGGGTACTGCAGGAACTATGAGCAGTGCCAAAAGGTAGACAAGGCAGGAGACGAGGTGAAAGCTCCTTTGATGCTTTTGCCTGTGATTGAGGAGCCATTTCAGAGGATAGTTATGGATATTGTGGGGTCTCTGATGGGGTAGTTCCACAGGGAAAAAGTATATCCTAGTGGTAGCAGATTATGCTACCAGATACTCTAAAGCAGTGACTCTGTCCTCCATTGAGGCAGAAAAGGTGGCAAATGCTTTGTTAGAGATTTTCAGCAGGGTAGGTTTCCCAAAAGAAATACTGACTGACAGAGGTGTCAATTTCATGTCAGACCTTCTGGCTTGTCTGTGGAAGCACTGTGGGTTGAAGCACCTAAAGACCATCCCCAGACTAATGGTCTTGTTGAGAGGTTAAACACTATACTCAAGTCCATGCTACAGGCATTTGCAGACCAGTTTAAAAGGGAGTGGGACAAATATTTGCCCTATCTATCATTTGCTTACAGAGAGGTGCCCCAGGAATCCACAGGTTTTTCACCCTTTGAGTTGTATAGTCATAGGGTGAGGGGACCTCTAGATTTGATTTGAGATGAGTGGAAGAGTGTGTGTGAATCTCACAAGGAGTCTGTTGTGACAAATGTCCTAAACCTCAGTACAAGGCTCAGGGAACTCATGGGCTTGGCCCTGGAAAACCTGGCAGAAGCCCAACAGCAGAAAAAGGTCTGGTATGACAGGAAGTTCAAGGTAGAGAGTATGCTCTAGGGCAGCAGGTAATGGTTCTCATTCCTGTCGGACACAACAAGCTGCAGGCAGCTTGGGAGGGACCCTACAAGGTGGTAAGGAATGTCAGTGATGCTAACTACATTGTAGAACTGCTAGGCAGGTGGCAGGGGCACAAATTCTACCATGTTAACATGTTGCAACGTTACCATGATAGGGAGGCCCTTGTGCTGAATATTTGCAGTGGATGGCAGGCTGAGCCTAAGGGGGATTTGGTGACGCATCTCCTCAGTGAAGCTCGAACTGACACCTCAGTGGAAGGGGTGGCAATGTTCCAGCAGCTATCCCCTACCCAGGTTTGAAAAATCTGAGCTGTGCTACAGGTGTTTGGGGGATGTTCACTGGGAATCCAGGGTGCACCCACCTGGTGCAACACCATGTGGATACAGGACCCCAAAGGCCTATTAAGCAGGCCCAAGGGAGTCCAACAGACTCTGAGGGAGGTAGATATAGGAAATGTTGGAACTAGTGGTAATTCAGGAGTTCAGCAGTCCCTGGGCCTCCCCAGTTGTATTGGTACCAAAGAAGGATGGCAGCATCAGGTTATGTATGGACTAGAGGAAATTAAATAGTCGCACAGAGTTGGATGCTTAACCCATGCCTAAGACAGATGAAGTTCTAGAGCAGCTGAGTGGGGCTAAGTATCTTACCACTATTGATCTTGCCAACAGTTGCTGGCGGGTGCCCTTGACTCCCAGTGCTAGAGATAGGTCAGCTTTTGTGACTCCTTTTGGCTTGTATGAGTTCACAAAGATGCCCGTTGGGATGAAAAATGCCCCATTGACTTTCCAGAGACTGGTAGATCATATCCAAGCAGGAGCAGGATATTTTGCCCTTGCTTACCTAGATGATATTGCCATCTACAGCCATTCCTGGTAAGAGCACCTTCAGTATGTCAGGGAGGTGCTGGGTAGACTACAGAGGGCAAGGTTGACCATTAAGTCCAGCAAATGTCAGGTGAGTATGGCAGAGGTCTCCTACCTGGGACATAGTGGAGAGTGGTAAGATCAGGCCAGAACCTGCCAAAGTGGAAGCCATTCAGGCATGGCCTGACCCTGATAGCAAAAAGCAGGTGAGTGCATTCTTAGGGACAGCAAGGTACTGCAGAAAGTTTGTCCCCAATTATAATACCATAGCCGCTTCCCTCACAGACTTGACAAGGTAAAACAAACCAGATTAAGGTAGTGTGGACCCCAGCATGTGAGCAGGCATTCCAGAATCTTAAAGGAGCTTTGGGAGGACCCCCTGTGTTAGCCAGTCCAGATTACAGCAAAGGATTTGTTGCGCAGGTGGATGCTTCACACCATGGGGTCGGGGCTGTACTTAGCGAGGTTTCCTCAGCGGGAGAAGTGCACCCAGTGGTATATCTCGGTCGTAGGCTCCATCCCAGGTAAGAATGCTATGCAGCTGTCGAAAAGGAATGTCTAGCCATAGTGTGGGCACTGCAGAAACTTATCTTTACAGAAACAAATTCACTGTAGTTACAGACCACAATCCCTTAACATGGCTACATTGAGCCAGCCAGCAAAATACCAAGTTACTTGGGTGGAGCCTAGGGTTACAGGAATATGATATTACAGTGCAGCACCGTATTGGGGTTAGCAATGCCAATGCAGATGGACTCTCAATACAGGGAATGGGGTAAGGTATTCCCAGATAGACTCAACCCTTTCAAGCAGCGTTTCTCAAGGGTCACTTAAAAAAACTAGCTTGAGTTTTCAGGGGGGGGGGGAGGCTGTCACACTGCCAGACCAGCTATCTGGAATTTTGTAAATAATTTGATGTCATTTGTGAATATTCATATGATTTATACAGAACTGTATGTTATGTACTGAACTAAAATGTATCCATCCACAGTGTACCCTGCTGGAACATAGAAGATTAACCTGCAGAACGTAAGAATAGTTGAGGTTAGGTTACTTTATAGCTGAGTTGTAAACAAAATATGTTATCTCTCAGTTTCAGTTCAGTAGCAGACACAGTGTGTAGAGCTAGAAATTTTTGTATCGTCTTGAAAGATAAATAATTACAAGATTTCAATTGTAAAAGCATTTTATTGTTTTATGACTTCCTAGCAGCTGCAAAGATCTGAGAGCTATGTATTTCTCACAGATATGTTAAATTCTGTTAGTTTCTGTTTTGCCTGTGAACTGAAGTCCAGTGACAGTGATGTCATCCAAGTTAACCAGCAGTAAAATGTGATATTAATGTAAGAATGGTCTCACTGAGAGTGGGCAATTTTGTACTTTGTCTTGGACTTAGCAAGAACATCCACTCGTCACAATCTGCACTTGTCTTGCTCTGTATGTAAAGTTTAGTGTATAGTATCTCTTTTAGATATAGATAGATAGATAGTAAACATTAGTTTAAATGTTTTCTGTATTTATTTGAGACTGTCCTGTAATGTTGTAAAATATTTCCTTTGTTCAACTCTGAAGTTACTGGGTTGATTCACTGAGTATCGTCATGTTCTTTTATTATTTATTATTAAATATATTTATCTTTGTGGCTGATGTTTGTGAGACATATTTAAGCTCTTAGAGTACTTGCATATGTATTTGGTAAAACTGTACAGGCCACTCCTAAATGACCTTTCTCTTGATGAGACTACCATTTGGATTAATAGTAACATTGCACAGTAGGATTGGACATCCTTTGTAAGGGCCTTATAGTAGCTGATAAGGGTGGCTGGTAGCAGCTAGAACTACCTTATAGTCTGAGCAAAATGGGGCATAGCTAGTAAACATGTGCCAGCATTTCCTCCGCAGGGACAAGAAGCACTGGTTGAGCAGAGAGGGTGCTGGAGGTCTTAGCTTGGCCACTCTGCTGGGATCTCAACCCTATAGCTGTGCCAGTGGGGAGTCTTTACTGGTGATCTGGAAAAAAAGAGGTAGACACCATCCCCAGACTGACTGTGGTCTCTTTGTGCTCTTAAGGTAGATTGCACTTTACTTTCTGTACTTGTCATCCTCCCAGTGTATACGTCCCCTAGCTGTTGCCAGTGGTGAGGATTGAAGCTCCTTGATTAGTGGGCCAGTGCAGGGGCGTCACATTGGCGTCTCATTAATTTCTCAGAACTTTTTTTTTCTCAGTCATATTAGACTATCCATTCAACTGGAGATATAATGTGACTCTGCTACAAGATACTGTAGCAGAGGAAATCACAACTTGATGATCACATTGCATACGGTATCAGATGTGAGATACAAACTTGGTCATTTCAAGATATCTGTTAAGTATAGCTTATTGTGAAAAAAAATACTTGTGTGCATGAAGTATCGCACATTGCAGAGCAGCCCTGTTTTAGGTCAGGAACTTAAAACTGATTCAGTCAGGATAGGTGTACTTGTTTAACCAAATTACAGGAAAGTTTGTTTTGTTTTAAAGAAATGGCAGATGTCCATTGATATGTGGTATCAAACTTGAAAGTTCTCAGAACAAAATGATCTCATTTGCAGATAATACCCTGATTAATTAGAAAATCCAATAGTATCTCTTAAATATAAGGATGATATAAATTTACTTTCAGCTAACATAAAAAACCTTTCTGTAATCAAAGCAGAGAAAGAGAAGAGGAACTGGTTTAAATTTAAGCTTTTAGCTAAATCCTCTGTGTTAAAAATGAACATATTTCCTAAAATTTTTTATTTTGTAACAGTAGTGTTTTTCAAGATCCAATTTATTACTTTAAGCACACTGAAATGCTGCTTTCCAGATTTCTTCAGAATGATTATCCTCTAGCTTAATGTTTACCAAACTGAAGAGTCACTAAGAGAAAAATAGATTAAACATCTTTCCATTGTTTCTCAATAAATAAAATGATTACAAATGTCTGGCCACTTGTGACCTCTAGACAACTCCCTCGCTTCTTTCCTGCATTGTGTTACTTGGATTACAGGATTAAAAAATAATAATCCTTTGTTCCTCCATAGATGTACAGTTGCCTATAAAAATCTGTCAAAACTTGATTAAAAAAGTAGTTCTTGCCATTTGAGTTACCTTTACTAGATAACCCTAATATTGTGATTTGTAATGCACCTCATAAATTAAATGATTTTCCAGTGCCTATTAATAAATATGTTTAATGTCTTAAAAATACTAAGTTGGCTTTCCATCAGAATTGATCATTAAATGGGGCCTTAAACCTCAATATGTCCTTCTGGTAAAGTTATTTCTTATAACATTGTTTACATTTCTCCCAGTTGTCTGTGTAGGCAACAACAATTAGCATAGTTCACAGCTGTTTTCACAGTAAACAGCACACACTAAAGTTTTGTGTATAATTCAGTAATAAATTGGATATTTTTCATTGGCACATCTGTATTTACTGAAAGGACTAGACAATTGTATTTATAACTCGGTTGGTCTACAATCTGTTCTAAAGCTTATAAAAGTATAACTGTCTGAAAATTCTGTTACCAACAATTCATGATATACTGGATGCCCACAATGCTGAAAGAAGCAATTGGGATTCTGGTATCCCTTTAGTACTGATCATGTCCAGACAAATGTCTTACAAATATCCTGTGAATGTTCTTTTGTCTCCACATTCATTTAACCCTGAATAAATATAATATACTACATACTAACTGGAACAGGTATAATTCTATTCTAAACATTCCTTTTTAAAAGCAATATGATTTATTTGGTTTCTAGTTTTATGGGTAACTGTAAACAACAAAACTGTTTAGTTAAACTTTAGAAAAAATATTATATAATAACTTTGCAAAAATTCCAAAATATTTATGGGGTGGTCGGACAAATATACAAATTTCTGTTAAAATTTATGCATATGAACATGCTGATATACAAATTGGCTTGACTGTTCACTTATGTGATTATATTACTCATTTAATTTTGTCCACCTTATATTTTACTACAGTTGTTATAAACAGCTAGTTGGATCGCATCACACAAGCATTGCTTCTCATCAACATGTACTTATGTTATGACTGTTTCTACAACTTGCTGAATTCATACTTGAGACTTTTATGCTCCTGTAGTACATGTATGCTGGTAATATTTTTTTTTGTGGAATATTGTAAACATTTGGATAAACTATGGGTGAGATTCAGAAAGGCTTACTGTGAGAGAAAAGCTTTAAAATGGCGTTTTTCTCCTTGGGGGGGGGGGGGTGAGCCTTTCTAATTCTTAGACTGTCCAACTACTGAGGTTTCTTGCTAATGGAGACCTTGGTGCAGAGGATAGTATCACTGGTAGAGCTGCTTGCTAATGTAGAGAATCTGGGAAAGAGGCTAATGCTAACTAGGGATCTCCCGTAGAAAACCCATTGGCTCTGATTTATGCTGTTGTATGGTTCAGATAGTCATTTGGCAATCACTCATCCATTGCTATGGAAACAGTCACCTTGCAGATAAGGACCATGAAGACATGAGATGGGAGTGTGTTGGTGTGTATGTGTGTGAGTATCTACAATATCTGTATGGATATGAATGAAACTGTGTGAGTGCTTGTCTGTGTCTGTGTGACTGCCTGTGTAGTCACACTAGGAGAACAGGTGGAGAATCTAGAGTCTGAATTTGTGTGTGTGTGTGTATGTATATGTATATGTATATATATATATATATATATATATATATATATATATATATATATATATATATATATATGTGTGTATATATATATATATATATATATATATATATATATATATATATATATATATAATTTTATTTTTTTTTGTCTTTCGGCTTTTCCCAGTTAGGGGTCACCACAGCTGAACTCCGATCCGCTAATGATTGGCAGTAGATTTTTATGTGCCGAGTTTCCAGCCCTGACGCACAACCTTCAACGAAGGTACGCCCATTCACACATGTCTCCACACAGAAGATGCTCTAGCTGAGAATCGAACAGGACAACGTCTTACTGTGAGGCGACAATGCTACCACAGCACCACCACCGCAGTGTGTGTGTGTGTGTGTGTGTGTGAGTGGTCCGTTATTATGGTCAACCTTTGGTGTTTGGGGGAGCTTGTCTGTTAACAGGTGTGTGTGTATTTGAAAGGGTGTAGAAGGGTGCTTTTGTCAGTGTAATGCATGCAGGTCTGACGGTGCTAGCATTAAAGCACGATTCAAAGACAGGGTAGTAAGCTGATAATGAGGTATTTCCCACTGTGGCCATACATAGTTGTCTGGAAGTCATATTTTCCCACCATGACAGAAATTAATCTACTTGTCTTAGGCAAATTTCTGTGAGTGAGGAGCAACACTTTTTCAAATTCAAAAAAAGAAAATAAATGTTAAAAAATGCAGCTTAAAAGTGTCTAGTCCATCAGTTTATTAGGGCAGTGAGGAAATTGGCTTGTCAGAAATACAGTACCCTAGGACTTGATACTATCACACCTCAGCATGGTACATTTCAAGCATAATAGCTGGATAAGGTGTTTCAGAGGCTGACAGTTCCAGCAGTTTACTATAATAATGTTACTGATAACACACCTTTGACATGGAGTTTTGTACCAAGTACACTGAACCCTGTTTTGGGGGTACAGTATTAAGGGTTGTAACAATATTATTTCATAGCTTATATTTGTGCATCATAATGTGGCTCTTTTTTTTTTTTTTTTTTGGCTGCCATTTGGGGTCAAGTTTTCAGGAATGGTAGTGGTTCTAACAGCCTGTATTTGTACTTGGAAGTAATACAGCTCAGGAAGTTGTTGATGTATCATTTTTTTATAAATAAATGATGATAATTTCACTAGTAAGCCACCCTCCTGTTTTCTATAACAGCATTACTACATGCAAAATCAGCTTGTAGAGTTTATTTTAGTGACTTGTTCACCATAAAATGTTAATACCATAATATTTAAAACTGAAAAGATTTTTGTTCTACATCCTAGTCAGTGAACTGCTCTTGACAATTGTTGTTCACGCATAGGCTTTAAAGACAACAACTGGTCAAACTGACTGCATACTCCTAAAACTGGTAATTGTTTCACAGGATGTGCCTTTGCAGCTAAGACAGCCAGTTTTTTAGTAATATTACAAAAAATATTAGTGTTAGATTTGTCGATAATTGTGAATACTTAGTTTCAGAAGTCAATCCGCTATTCTGTGTACTCTGTACAAGTGTGCAAGCAGTCCTCGACAAATGCATTAAGGAGCACAGAAGAGCGTTGCCCATGGAAAATGTAATTAAAATGATTTAAGATTGTTTTCTTCAGGCTTCCTTCTTCTTTATAGTTAAGCAAATAATATCTTAATCTAATTAATCTGACATTCTAGGCAAAGCAACATTTTTCACTTATAACCATAACCCTGCAGACCCACAATAGTTAAATTTAATTTTTGTCTCCACTATCTAAAATAACCTTTTAGTCATAGCAGATGTTCTTCGTGTTTCAGTGTTGCAGTCATCACATTTGGGTTATCTGCCTGCAGGTAGCCCTCACCCGGCCTGAATACCAGAGTTTTCTGATTTCTGCATCAGATGCTATTTCTTCTTCCATGACGTCAGGTTGTCAGGGGTATAAAACATGCAGCCGACACCATTACATCAGTCTTTCTTGCTGTGCAGTGCCCGAAGCAGAAGCAGTTCGCAAGTGCCATTCGGCCGTCTCCTGAAATGTTCGTTTTTCGAGTTTCAGACCCGAAGTCTTCAAAAAAGATAAGTACCCCGTTGGGGATCCTTATTCTTGCTCCAACCAATGTCAGTAAAAGTTAACAATTGTCTTGCCTGTGGAAAGCAAATACCTCATAGAGATTTTCATTCTTACTGCATCCCCTATTTAGGCCCAGACCACGACGTCCCTCGCTGTCGGTTTTGTGCCTTGTTCAACCCCCAAACTATTCGTCGTCGGGCTATTTTTGCAGCCAATTACTTTTTTACTCTATCTCAGTACTCGATCTTCCGAAAAAAAGTAAGGATAAAGACTGAGACAGACTGCATAGGTCCAAAACTGCTGATGCTTCCATTAAGCTAGTCACCAGTCCACCACTACTCAGTGAGGCACTTTCGCAACCCCTGATACCTGCTACTTCAGATTCACAGGCCTCTACTGAGACCCATTTGGAGTCCAGTATGCCACGAGATGCTTCTTTGAGTATGGAACCTGCGGATGTCTCTACCTTGGATGGGTCCGGAGCCGCTCTGCCAGCACCGGCTTCTGAGGGTGTATTCATGTCTACAGACTTCATATTAAACCGACGCCATCATTTCCATCCAGATGTTCCGAATCCTTCAGGCCAAAAACTTGCACTAAAGAAAACCGATGAACAAAACCACAGGCTCAGGCCCATATGCCTCAAAAACAAATGCTTAGAATGGCTGAAGACCTTATTACCTTAAGTAGGGGAAGCCAGCCTTCCCCCTCTGAGACCTAGAACTGAATTTCTTTGAGTCTTCTGCTCAGGAATCTGATATTTCTGCTCCTTCTGATTACCAGGATTTGCCCTTGTCTACTTGAGGTTTCTGATGCAGAGGATTCCATTCCCTCTGCTTCGCCTGCAAAAGATTTTTCTTTCAGTGAAACCATGCATACTCTTAGGGAGAATTTCTGCTGGGAAAGCCAGGATTACTCTGAGTCCAAAAAGAGACTTGGGGAATTCTTACTCCTGCCTCAACACAGGCCTTTAGCTATCTCTCCTGTTCTGGACATTGTAGATGATGCTTTCTTGGAATCTACCCTTACCCCAGACACTCTACCTCCAGTTCCCAGAAAACCTGACAGGTACTACATAGTACCCAACTCTGACAAATTCCTCTTCAAGAATCCTTCTGCGGATCCAGAGACCATTTCCCAAGGACCAAAAGGCATTAAGGCTACTGCTGCCAAAAATCCTACCCCTTCTGATAGAGATTCCGGAGCCTTAGACAGATGGGGTAAGGAGGTATACACTTCTGCTGCTTTGGCCATTAGGGCTTTAACTTGCCAGTTTCATATGTTACAGTATCAGCAGCATATTATGGGACTACTTAAACAGAAAATGATGTTGATTCCTGACAATGCTGAACACAAAGAATTGCAAGATTTAATGCATTCTGCAGAACAAGTTGGTAAACATACTTTGCAATGTGGTTTTGATGCTTTAGAAGCAGCTTGCAGGGTGCTGTCACTGGATCTGTACTTAGAAGGCATGCTTGGCTTAAGGAACAAAACTTGCCAGATCATGTTAAAGCTAAATTACTGGATGCTCCCTTAAACCAAGACCGCCTTTTTGGCAACAAAGCAGAAGTTCTCAAAAGGATGGAGGAAAAAGCTAAATCTATGCAAACTGTTAAAGATTTCCTACAAGTACAGCCACCCAGATTCAGTAGGCATTGGCCTTCAAAGAACTGGTCCTTTCCAGTCCCTTCCAGGCCTTCAGTCCAAACCCAGGAACAGCGGACCACCTAGGCTACAGTCTCAGGTTGCGCACAGACCTAAGTAGTGGGGGGCTCCCACTTCCAAAGCAGGGAGTAATAAGCCACCCCCTACGGAAAAATGGAGCAATGACTTAACCTTAACCCTTCCAAGCCCTGCTCAACCACCTGCTCCCTTAGGAGGAAAGCTCGCCCTGCATGCAAAAAACTGGGAACTCATTACACAGGACAGATGGGTTTTGAAGATAATTTCCCAAGGATACAGATTCCACTTCCACACACTACCATCCCCAAATGGTTGGCCAGACCTACCCCCAAATCAATGGGTGGAGGCTCAACAGCAAGTTCTCTCTCTTCTCAGTATTAGGGCTATTCAACTGTCACAGAAGAACAAAGGGGGCAAGGTTTTTATTCAAGACTTTTTCTGGTTCCCAGAAAAGACAACTCCTGGAGTCCTATCCTGTCTATTCTCAACACCTTTCTGGTAGCTCCAAAATTCAAAATGCTAACTCTTCAACAGCTTCTTCCTATGCTAGCCAAGGATGCCTGGCTGGCAACCGTAGACTTAAAGGAAGTTTACCTGCACATCCCAATTAGGGAATCTTGCAGGAAGTACCTACGCTTCGGGGCAGGCGCCATGCACTATCAGTTCTCTGCACTTCCCTTTGGCTTATCTACTGTGTCCAGGGTATTCAGTGTCTAGCTCCAGCCATTGCATTTTGCAGGCATAGAAATATTCAAATTTACCCATACTTGGATGATTGTCTGATTCAGGCAGAAAGCCAGGACATGCTATTACAACACCTGGCATTCGTAACGAAACCTCTAACCTCACTGGGGTACACCATAAATGAAAAGAAATCTCACCTAGTACCCTGCCAACGGATTGTATTCCTGGGAGCAAGCTTGAACACAACTTCCCAGATGGCATTCCTCACTCCGGAGAAACAAGTTTATTTGACAACCTACTTCAAACTCTTGGCCACAAAACCCCAGCTATCTGTAAGTAAAATACTGCAAGCCCTGGGGTTCATGGCCTCTTGCATTCTACTAATTCCATATGCAAGACTGCATATGAGGAAACTCCAGTGGTATCTAAAAAGCCTATGGTGTCAACATTCTCAGGACCTGGTAACAATATCTATCATTCCTTGTATGAAGACAGAGTTTCTTTGGTGGGCAGAGACCTGCTACCACAACAAGGGACTCCCTTCACTCTACCCCCCTGCCGCCCAAACCCTAACAGACACATCAGACTATGCATGGGGGACTCGCATGGCAGGGCAGTGCATTCAGGGCAAATGGAACCCGAAACAGATGCACCTGCATATCAATCAGAAAGAAATGTTAGCTGTACAGAATGCTCTGACAGACTTCAAAGACCATATTCTCCCAGGACAACTATTGGTAAAGACGGACAACACCACAATTATGTGGTACATAAACAAGCAGGGGGGAACCCACTCGTACCCTCTCTGCAGACTAGCCATGGCTCTGTGGAACACAGCCTTGAGCAACCAAGTACACCTACAAGCTCAATTCCTGCCAGGCAAACTAAATTCACTGGCAGACGACTTAAGCAGAAATCTCATGGACCCACACGAATGGAGACTAGAACCCAAAATATTCAACCTCTTGAGGAACAAATGGAGGACTCCAGAGGTGGACCTTTTTGCCTCCCCTCAGAACTACCAGTTGAACAAATTCTGCACAAGAACTCCCCACAGTCAAGCTTGGAAAGTGGATGGCCCTATCCTTTACCTGGGAAAGCCTCTCAGTTTATGCCTTTCCCCCTCTGCCTCTCCCCTCGAAGGTTCTAATAAAGATCAAACAGGACAAGTCAAGGACAATACTGATTGCACCAGATTGGCCACGCCAGCACTGGTGTATCCCCTCTTGCGCAGTATGACACTTCTGCAACCATGGCACCTGCCTCAGACCCCTTCCCTGCTGTCCCAGCAGGCGGGCCAAATTCTGCACCCTCAGCTTCAAACCCTGAACCTTGCAGCCTGACTAATTCCTTGAGCTCTCCTCTAGCATCCCTCAGTAAGCAGGTGCTGTGTGTCTTTCTGGCGGCAAGGAGGCCTAGTACTAGAAAATCCTTTGCTGAAAAGTGTAAAAGATACTGTTCCTGGAGCCAGGCTCAGGGGATGGGCACAACGGTACCCAGCTTACCTCGTATTGTTTAGTACTTAACAGAAATGCTCCACAAGGGCCTGTCCTTCTCGTCAATTAAAATTCATGCCTCTGCCATTTCAGCAGATTATAATACTGAGCCACCCCTCTTCTTTCACCCCTTGCTAAAATAATTCCTTAGAGGGGCCAAAAATTTAAGACCCCCACCCCCCCCAGGAGAGCTCCCACTCCAGCCTAGGACCTTAACTTTGTATTGGAAAAGCTCACTCTTCCCCCTTTGAGCCAACTGCAACATCAGAGTTGAAATTCCTTTCTTGGAAAACAGCCTTCCTTTTAGCCATCACTTTAGCAAAAAGAGTGTCTGAATTACAGGCCCTCATGGCAGTAGAACCCTTCATTATCTTCCATGCAGACAGGGTTTCCCTCAGGACTGATCCTTCCATTATGCCCAAGGTGGTGTCTAGTGTGGCCCTAAATCAGTCCATTCATTTGCCTACTTTTTCCCTAATCCACAAAACAAAGGGGAGCGAATACTACACTCTCTGGATGTGCACAGACAACTTAGATTTTATTTGGACAGGATTAAGCCTCTCAGAAAATCTGAATAGCTGCTAGTTGGCTTTGCTGCAGGGGCAGAGGGGAAGACCATTTCAAAGCAAACCATTTCCAAATGGATAGCCCATTGCATTCATTTCTGCTACAAGCACCATGGAAAACCTACCCAACAGGGGATAAGATCACATTCCACCAGGGCTGCCTCTACCTCTGTGGCTTTTCTCACAGGAGTCCCTACCAGAGACATCTAGAAGCTGCTACCTGGAGGTCTGTACATACCCTCACCGAGCATTACCACATGCCTAGCTTTTCTAAATCCAAAGCTGGATTTGCCACTGCAGTCTTGCAGGGCTTAATAGCTGGCCCTAATGCTCTTTAACTTCCTCTTCCCTTCCTTAGCTTTGGGAATCAACCCAAATGTGATGACTGCAACAGTGAAACATGAAGAACATAGTGCAGTTGTCTACACTTACTATAAATGTAGATGTTCGAATGTATTCAGTGTTGCAGTCCTGGTTACCCTCCTTCCAGCCCCCTGACTTCTCTTGGCTCTACCTTTCCTTCTTGTTTGGTATATTTCTTTTTTCTGGTGTATTTGCTTTTTGATGGGGGTGTACTATACCATATAATTGCTTCCTATTGTGGGGGCACCTGACATCTGGGGCAAGAAAAACTGATGTAATGGCATCGGCTGCATGTTTTATACCCCTGACGCCCTGACATCATGGAAGAAGAGACAGCATCCGATGCAGAAATCCAAAGACTCTTGGTATTCAGGCCAGCTGAGGGCTACCTGCAGGCAGATAACCCAAATATGATGACTGCAACAATGATGATGACTGCAACAATGAATACACTCGAACATCTACATTTATGGTAAGTGTACACAACTGTACTTTCTTTGTTGTAAATATTCATGTCTAAAATGTGTCTGATAGTTGAGCAAGAATGAAGCACAGTTTTCTAAGGAGCCAGGTGCATCAGTTTTCTTCTGAAAAAAAACTGTGTGATCTTGCCATTCAGTTAACTGGGGTTTGACACATATGTATCGATGAAACGGTGTTCAGCTTTTTGCCGTTTCGAGTTCCTGATATAGACTCAGCAATTCATAGTAGCCATCTAACAATAGCAAAACTAATGGAGACAGGTAACATTTTTCACGTTTCAAACTGTCTCTAAGAAAGGGCTATTGTATTGATCTATGAGAAGGTGCTTTTGGCATTACATTTTAAGAATGTATGATTTGAAAAACTATAACATTTTGAAACAGTTTTGTTGAAATGGTACTCATAATTACTGCAGTTGTTGTTCTGATAGCTGCATATACCTGTCTGTAGCAGCCTTGTTGACTGAAACTTCTTCCTAAACTTTCCATCGAGCAATAATGTCATAAAACACAAACATGTTTGTACACACACTTGTCAACACTAAATCACAAAGCAGCAGTAAATGAATCCTAACCATATCTATGACAATCACATATCTAAACACTCCCCATGTGAAAATGCTAAGCGATCAGTACCCACTACCCCTTACTCATTTATATTTCCTGGTTTCACAACTGTAAAGAGGGCAGCAGCCACAGACTGTAATGCATTGACAGCTTTATAACAGAAACAAAATTGGCAATGTTTTTAACTAACTTAATTTGCTAAATTTCAACTCCAGATGTACTTCCACTAACAACTGCCAAATTCAACAAAGTAGTGATTGGCCAAACTGCCTTCTTAAGACAGCTGCAATCATTCTAACATCTCAATCAGAGACATGCTGACAAACTGACATTAAATGAATGTGGCATAATCCATTTATCATTTCATATATACCTGGGTGTAGGTGGTTTCACTTGTTTGGAATATCAAATATTCCAAATGCTGGTTTTCCAGGTTAAAATGTTGAAGCTGGCATGTGTGTGCACAAAGTTATGATACAGCAGGGAGTGGGAATTTTCTCTTTCCTGCTAAGGTGTGATCTCTGAGTTAGTGTTTATAAGTTGCAGGGGATCTGGGGGGCTTGCCACCTGCATAAAATGTTTGAAAGTTTTTTTTTTGATATTGTGGATTTCAATCTTTTGTTGTTTGATCATATATTTATCTTGTACCATTAGATTACTTCACCATACTTGCCTAAGGAGCAGAGCGCCAAGTCCACTTCTGATGCAGTGTTGTCCTCAACTTGAGGAGAAAAAAAATGTAGCAAGCAATTTAGTCCAAGTTATACAACACAAGAAACACTGAAGCAAGGGTTTTGCTTCAGTCCTGATGGCAAAAGTGGTATGTTGGTACTGGCATTTAGAAATGCTGGTACGAAATTAATATACTGAATGATCAGCATCAGTGGATCAGACCCCCTAACACCTTGCCACTGACATGGCTGCCCACTTCACCCCATCCTAGCTATGCTTCTGATACTTTCAGTTTACATCCCTCTAAAGGCATTTCACTGTCCAGTGACACGAGCAGTGACCCAGGCACCAAATATGGTTGCTGTTTGCTGTTAAGAGCTATATAACACCACGGTGTGTTTTCAGAGAAGTGTGTTAAAAGATTAAGTTCCTCACCAAAATATTTCTCACAAAAACAAATCTTAAGAGTGAAGGGCCTTACAGAATATATGAACGTAGATGCTGCATACATGTATGTATACCAGGGTAAGAAGCCAAAAGGTAAGATTTGAAACTCTTCACTCTTCTGTTATTTTCTTTTCATCTCTCTCTCTTTTTTTCAGCATTGATGGTTTTGTGTGTGTGTGTATCACAGTTATTACTAAGTCTTACTGTGAATGACTGTCCATCAGTGAGCCTTGCAGCTCACTTATCATGCCAATGAAGTAATCACCCAGCTGTACCCTGGTCACCCCATATGCTAACAGAAATGGCAGAGTCTATTTCATTGTATAGACAGTGGTCCTGTAGTCATTCATGTAAATAGTGCAGTATGAATCTTTGACAGGATGTTCTAAAAGAGGCTATTATGGTATTAATTTTTGCAACATTAACACAGAGGCTAATTAGCATGTCTGTAGTCAGGCTGTCTCACCTTTAATGAATTATAGACCACACATACAGCAATGGCAAGTGAAAATTTACTTGATCCTTGTAGAGGGCTGTTTTCTTCAGCTTTGGACACATTTCACATTTTCCCCACAAAACATTTAAAAGCAGTTTTTATGCTTGTCATTTACTAGATTGAATTTGCAGCCTATAAGCATTATCCTTCTTAACCAAATACTGCCCGATGTTTAGTAGTGCAATGTTTAGTAGTGCAAAAGGATAGATATCCTGAGGCTAAACATTTGCCTTTGATATGTAGTTTGATTTACTATGAGAAGGACTGCCAGATTTGCTGGAGTAGTGTCAAACTTCATGCATACCTACCTTGCATCATCTCGTCAACATTTACTACAGTTCTGTTAAACATTGTATACCCAACACTGCTTGTTAATCTTTTGCACATGGTTCTGACGGACAATCATGGTTTCAGCAGGACCAACAGAGTACAGATACATTGTCTCCATTTATTTCACTGGAAAAAGATGTGCCACAATACAGTGTGTGGTGGGTTTGCCTTCATTTTAATAATTCCAAACTGCTGTGCAACATTGTGAGAGTCCTGTTATAAAACAACTGGATGTACTGTAAGGCAATTATTCAAAGTTTTAAGACCCTATTTTAAACATGCTGTAGGTTCATAGGTTGATACTAGGCTATCTGCCCTAGGGCATTTATAAGCCTAGCCAGAGTGTGTTTGGCTTTCGCCACCCTTTTAGATTAGTTGACTGTGCCTCCGTATAGTAGGTCACAGAAGATAACCCTTTTAAGGTTAGTTTACTGTGCATCTGTCTAGTAGGGACACAGAAGAGATCCCAGGGGTAAACCTATGATCTCCCATCCACTCGTCAAGATTTCTCTTGAAGAGGGTCATTGAGGGGCTCTGCCTAACATGGATTGGGATTTTGTTCCAGAGTGAGGGGAGCCTCTGGGATATGAATCTGTCCCTCCAGCATGTCCTATTTATTTCTGTGCTGAGGTTCAAGTCCCTGGGGCATGTAGCTCTAAGGGATTTGGATTTCATGAGGTGGAGCATGTCCATTAATTCTGGTTTGGACATGGCTTTATATGTCAGGCATAGATCGCCTCTGAGTAGGCGGTGAGCAACTGAGTAGAGCTGGAGTTCTTTAGCCTAACTGCATAGGGCATCTGTTTGAGTCCCTTGATCCTCTTGGTGAGGTACTTTTGGGGTCTTTCCAGTTGCTGCAGGTGTCGGGTAAGGTACATCCCAAATGGGGCATTGTATTCAATTATGGGCCTGATGAGTAGAGGGCATTGTATTCAATTATGGGCCTGATGAGTAGAGGGGCACAATGACCTTTCTTGATCTAGATGTGAACCCTTTCGTGATAAGGTGGGCTATATAGAAGGTCTTTCTAACCACTTTGACAACGTGATCATCAAAGGAGAGATTGCTGTCTACTTGGGTCCCCAAATCCCTAATTACTTCTTCCATACTTAATGGATTACCACCTATGTGGTAATTTGTGGGCACTTTGTTTTTCCCAAAGGGGATGACTATGCACATTTTGGCATTTAGCTTTAGGCCATGGCTCTGGCACCAGTTATCCGTCTCTGTGAGACCCTTTTAGAGGATGCTTGTGTCAGATGGCGAGTCGATTATGGCACCCAATTTGCAGTCATCTGTGAACTTGGTCAGCCATAGTCCTCCCGTGTTAGCCTGTACCTCAGAGAAATATATACTGAACAAGAGAGGTCCCAGGACTCAGCCTTGTGGGACGCCACTTGTAACTGGTTTAGAGTCTGACATGGCACCTGCAATTCTGACCATGTGGGTTCTATCCCTGAGCCAGTTTGCAACCCATCTTGTGACATAGGGGTTGATATTTAAGCTGGTGAGCTTATTTATGATGCCCGAGTGGGGTATTGTGTCGAAGGCTTTTGCGAGGTCCAGGTAGGCTGTGTGAACTACCTTCCCTTCATCTATGGCCTTGGTGACTGTTTCAAAGAAGTCAACCAGGTTCAAGAGGCAAGATCTGCCCTTAACAAAGCCAAATTGGGTAGGATCCAGTGTTTGGAGGTTCTCAATGTCTTTGTTTATGAGTTCCATGATGATATGCTCCA
Organism: Protopterus annectens; assembly: GCF_019279795.1. NCBI lineage: Eukaryota > Metazoa > Chordata > Ceratodontiformes > Protopteridae > Protopterus > Protopterus annectens. The sequence continues at coordinate 212,033,906 of NC_056729.1, read as the reverse complement.
TAGCTTTGCAGACCAGGCTAGTCAGGCTTATAGGGCGATAGTTTCCGGGGTCCGTTGTGGCACTACTTTTGTGGAGTGGGACCACTGTTGCTGTACGCCATTCCTTGGGTACATATCCTGTAGTAAGGCTGAGATTGAGCAGTGACTTTGTGAGGGTTCAGTTCTTCTTGGAGCTCATGTAAGACGCAGCCCAGGACACCGTCCGGTCCCATTGATGCTGTGTTTTTTTGCTTTGGAGAGGGCAACTCTCACCTGTGCATCTGTGATGTCAGGGAGGCTACACTCTGTTGGGATAGACATTTGCTCTTTTGGGGGGGGGGAGTTTGCACTGAACCTGTCTGCCAGGATGTTGGCAATGTCTGTGGGTTCAGTGTATTTTTTGTCATTTTGCACTAACTCAGAGCATATCTGTGAGTTGCCACCCAGGTTCCTGACATAACTAAAGAAGGCCTTGTGATTATCTTTAGTGTCTTGTGCAATTTTTCTTTCAAAGCTGGCCTTAGATAATTTTATGAGGGATCGTAGTTTCTTGCTAGTACTGATCAGAGATGCCTTCCCTTTTTGTGATTTTGCTCTATCATGTAGTAGCTTCCTCCTTCTATTGTATAGCTTATTTATGGCTGGGGTCCACCAGACAGGTCTCCTGCCTTTGGAGGAGTGAGTCTTGGTTTTATTTGGGATAGCACGATCCATGCATTCCTGTAGGTGTCCATAGAATGCGTTTGTAAAGGATTCTGCGGTTTGGGCCGTATTTTCCACTGGCCCGGGGGCTTTGAAGGATTCCACCTCTGTTTTGAGAAGTGTGAAGTTTGCTTTTGAGAAGTTCTTCACCGTGGTTTCCTTGGCTGAGGGTGGGGACGGGATATGGATGTCCAGTGAGATTAATTTATGGTCAGATCTTACCAATGAGGGATATACCTCTGGTATGGAACATAGAGTCCCCATGTTGGTGATGATCAGGTCCAATATGTTTTCCCCTCTTGTGGGAGTGGTGACCAGTTGTTCCATAGCATTTGAGTTTATAAATTCTAGGAACCGTTGGGCGAGGGTGTTGGGGCTTGAGTAGTGCTCCCAGTTTGTTTGGGTAGTTGCAGTCACCCAATATGATGGTGTTTGGGGAGACCTTCATATTCTCCAGTGTTCTCAGGAAAGCTGAGTGGGGTTTCTCAGTTTGGGAGGGTGGTCTGTAGCAGGCTACAAACTGAAAGGCAGTTTTGCCCACTGTTAGTTGCACATGGATGGTCTCCGATGCTTCGTGCAGTGCCACTAACCTGGAGGTGTGTGTGTATCTTTGAATATGGATACTCCCCCTCCTTTTGTGGTTTGGTCCAAGTTTTGGGGCCGAAAAGCATGGTATGAGGTATAACCTGGTAGTGCTGGGGTGCTCTCGGGAGCCTTGAACCAGGTTTCTGTTACTGCACAGATATCGATATTCTCCATACTGAGCAGAGCCTTGAGTGCGTGCATCTTGAGGGTTAGACTTCTGGAGTTGAGCAGCATTACCCTTAGTTTCTTTTTCCTTGTGTTGTCTATGGAGGTGGGTTTGTCTTTTGAGCCTTGCCTAAAAAAGGCACTATGAGGGTGGCAAGAGCCTTGGCCAATATTCGAAAGCCCAGGGGTGTTGGGTGCAAGCCGTCCCTAGTGAAGCAATGTGGCTTGTCGAGCATGTCCTCCCAGGCTGACAGACACTGGATCCCCTTTGAATGACACCAATACTTTAACCAATTGTTAAAATTGATCATTTTGTCTTTATACTGTGGCATCATTCTTAGTGAGGGTAAGATGCTACTCAAGGTCAGGGTCATACCGACCTGGGCTACATGATCAGAGAGTTCCTCTGTCTCTTTTCATGTAGTCTAGGGAGGTACGTCTCGGGTCATTCACACCAGCATGGACAATGACAGAGTCATATTTGTACTTGCTTTGGAGTGACCTGAGTGCTTGTGTTATGTGGCGGATCCTGGCACCCGACAGGCAGCTTACAGTGGCCTTCTCCTTGTATAGCCTGGTGAGTGGGTCGTCAGTGTGTCTGACAACAGAGTCACCTATTACAAGTGTATTAGGTGTGTTTAGCCTTAAGGGCTGTGACTGTGTGGCACACTGACTTTGTGAACTATGTGATACGTGGGTATTGTTGTGGGAGTAGCGGTTGCTTGGATGTCTGCTTTGGAGGTCTCTGCTGCTTGGGCAGATTTTTATTTAGAGCCTCAGAGTATGTTTTTGTGTGTTTGTGTTTGGTTTGCTGTTGCGATAGGTCTGTGAGACTGGATTTGTGGTGTGTGTGGTTACCTTCTCCTCCTGACTGCGCCAGTACTGGGTTGAGAGAGCTCAGCCTCCAGTTTGGCTATATAGTTGCATCTCTCACATATATTTGAGCTTGTTGGGAGGAGGAGAGGGTGGTCTGTGTACATAAGGCAGTTGTAACATTGCCTCGAGATTCACCAGCTGGACTGGAGAGTAAACCCGAAACTGACTTTTGGACATGCCAGAATAGTATAAGGAACTACTTTTTGACTGATCAAAAAGGACCAATAAGGAGCCAAGTACTTAAAGGGAGTATAAGAGGGTGTAGTGCTTTAGTTTATTAGTGCTTACTAATAAGATTACTTATACGAGCAACTGCAGGACTTTAGAATGAAAATAGAGTGCTTACTGTGAGATTTAGAACATTTTTAAGGGAAAAAGTGAAGAGCAGACTTTGTGGAGCCGGGAATAGTTTAAACCCGTTTAAGCGGCGCTGTCCGATGCTGCTCTATGCTCAAAATCGTGCAAAACTGCACAAATGCGGGTTTTAAAGCGGGGAAACTGAGAGAGATAGGAATTGACCCAAAACGGCCAGTAAGCTACTAGTTTCAGGGCTGAGACCACTCCTCCACGGACAGATAGGCTGCTCAAAGCTCCCCACTCTCACTGGTGAACAGAGAAGCTTCCTCCTATCCAAGTAAGGATATGGGCAACACAGGAAACTATACCACAGTCCAGAATTCAGCAAAACCTGACATCTGGACTAATCTATTTCAGCAAAGGCGGGAAAAGAGAATATTTTTTTTTTGTTTTTTTCAGGAAACAGCAGACAAACGCACAGAAAACACTGTAAATGCTATAAACAGGCTAGCGCACTTTAGTGTGTAGCCTACAACAGTTATACAATACAAAAACTACTTAAATTGATATAAAACAAGTGCAAAAACTGTAAAAAGCAGAAGGCAAATGCAATTTAAACTTTTTAAAGCACAGATCAGTTAGAAATTCACTTTTTAGGCTGGAAAAGGCAGTCGGAGCAAAAAAACAGAGAAAAAAATACTTAAATCTGGAAAAGTCTCTCTTGGGTCTCTCTGTTGCCTGTATCACTCTGCAGGACACCACGAGGAGTTGTGCAGAGTTGTATACTGGTGCAAAACCATGCAAATGTGGGTTTTAAAGCAGGGAAACTAACTATCAAAATATGTGTTGTTTCTGATCTGCTTTCAGTTTGTTCTTACATAGTGTGTAATAAAGGTAGAAAGTTAAATTCCTGGGTTTCACTATTGTCCATATGGAGAATGGGAAGTTAAACATTTCTAACTGCATTTTTAGATGGTTACAGCCCCCATATACTTCTCACTTTAACATATGTCCTGTCCTAGTCAGATGACCATAATCAGCAGTACAGGCAAAAAGTATTAGAGTGAGGAAGAAGGGGCATGTCAGAGATAAGGATGGAAGGACCAGTCATGTAACGAAAAGGAAATGAGTCTAAGAAGTTCAGAACAAGTTATATAACAAACGGGAAATGGACTTAACAAGTTATATAACAAACGGGAAATGGACTTGAGAAGTTCAGAACAAAGTGGTGAGAACAGGTTGAGTAAAAATACAGTAAGAATTAGCCAGGTAGGGCCAAATCAGAAAAAAACAGTAGAATATATGCAAATATGGCAAGACAAATGATTTCAAAACAAAATCCATGAAATGACAAACAGCAAAGTTTCACAGTTCAGGATGAATATCTGGATGGCATGAGATTAATTCAGACTCTGAGAAGACACTGCTAATTTGATTGCCAAGAGCAAAGATTCAGGATATGAAACAAGGTATGGATAGGATTTGGTGGCACAGTGATGCAGCAGCTAGCATTGTTGCCTTACAACAAGAGGTTCTTCGGTTTGATTTGAGGCTGGGGAGACTTCATTGGGGGGGGGGGGTGCATGTCCTCCCTGTATTCCCATGAGTCTCTCAAGGTGCTCTGGTTTCCTCCCAAATTCTAAAGATTTGCAGTGGATGGATTGGATACTCTAAATTGGCGATGTGTGAGTGTGTGTGTGGTATGGAAGAAGAGCGGCAGTAGAGCTAGTCACCCAGTGGTGTGAACCTCTGCTCTAGATGATTGTCACTGTTGAAGTGACATCCCGACCCCATGTACAAAAATATGAAAAGCGGTTGTGAATGGACAGATAGAACTAAACTAAGAGTAGTACGTGCTGGTTTAAAAATTTATATCTGAATAGCAACAGTGAAAATGAGCAGGATGACTTGCCATTATTTGTTTATTTAATGTTTTATTGACTGTGTTAGTCACACTGTGCCTATGATATATTTTCAGGAGAGACCCAAGATAGCATTAATACTTTGGAAATATGGCTTTAAAGGTGAGAGTATTACATGGACGTTGTTGTCATGAGTTCTTAATTTTCTTTCATTTGTTGCATATAAATATATATTTCACCAGAAGGATTGTTGATGGTAATTATAAATTGAAAAGAGCTATAAGTGCTGCAGATATAGTATTTATTTACTAATGGCCCTTCTTCAAGGGGACCTCAAGAAATATATCCCAGAAAGGATTCACTTAACCAAGGGTAGGAGATAACGTAGCCTACTTAACATTTAGCTCCTATTTTTAGACAAATACTTGATAAAATGGAAGTCATACATAGAATGGAAATAAAGCATAAACAGGAAGTAATTTAAGTTAAAATGGGACACCGTCACAACACCATAAACAGATATTGAAATAGTTAATGAATCATAGTTACAGGATAGAGATGTGAACAATACTTGTAGCAACTATGTTAAGTGTTACTTACCGCAGATATACAACTTAAAAGGAATAAGAGGCTCTGGAGTGTGCAAAGGAGAACACAAAGGTAAGAAGATTACATCTACATTAAAACTATCACACCATGTAGCACTCAACATTTATAAACCGCACACAAATTTCCAAAAACAAGTCGGTTACTACTAGCTAAAATTGCAGAACCTTTTTTGATATCCTGTATAATTTGCTCATCATTAGGACCTTTAATTTGCCATTTGGAGATTGGAATAGAACCATAAATTAGAATCAAAGTAAGTATATATTAGATCACTTTATAGGATTTTAAGCAGTGCTATCAGTGGATAATATAGTACTTATGGAAGAAAAGTGGGGCTAGAACTGTAAAACCATACTTCCACTAAATAGAGCTGAGTATGCAGTGTATGAAATAAACTGTAAAAATCAGATGTGCAAACATTGCACAAAGATCACCTTGTAAGAAAAATATCTGCAAAAATAGGAAGCTTATGTGGGAGGCAGGAATCTGGGATACTGTGTGAATGGAAATCATAGAATATCAATGGCTAAATGAGTTTGTATATTAAGTCGGATACAGGCAGTAGGAGTTTTACATTATAAACTAAGGAACACAAAAGAAAAATGGGTCTACTACACATAGACAGTATGAAGTAAAAAAAATCATACTCCAGTATCTGCAAACAAAGCAAATCCGTAATAAACAAAAATAAACTCTGCCAGCCATTTAAGGTAAACAAGAGCGAAACTATTAAGCAAGAATTACATTTTATCCAAAGAGAAAGCAAAAGAATGCATCGAAGAATAGTAATGGATGAAATGTAGTGTTGAGAATTAATGGAAACAACACTAGTATCTGGTTTGACTAGCTAAAAAGGCCAGGGCCAAAATAATCTAATCCAATGAAGTAATAACCGAAGCAGATTAGGTTAATAAGAATTTGCATCAAATTAATCACTACACTGTGACAGTGAAAATTATAAATAGTGATACAATACAAGAAAAAGTAAAAAATGACTAATACAGAAGTCTGTGAAACCTTAAGGGTCATCAAAGTGCAAATTGGGTGCAATCATTGAGTCCCCCAACGACGATGATGTATTACAGGAGGGGCTAGCACAGACAAATGACTGGTGCCAAAGCCATGGTATACAACTAAATGCAAAAAAGTGCATTATTATCCCCTTTGGCAAAGCGGAATTCACTGCTAACTACAATATTGACAGCAACCTCCCAAGTTCAAACCCAGTGGTGCGATATCTGGGAACACGGGTACATAGCAATCTGAACTTTAAACATCAAGTTTTCACAGTGGGAAGGAAAGCCTTCCAGGTTCCACATCTTATAAGTAAAGGCACCCCATCCAGGTCTTAAGTATAACTCCACTGTACTCAACCCTCATCAGACCATTAATAGAGAACAATGCTTCCTTCTGCATGTACCTCTCTAGACACCTACAGCAGTTAGAGAGACCACAGGTTTTTCTCACCAAAGAATATCCAAGACCTCCAGACCATGATTTGCATAGATAGACTGAAAGCCCTGTCACTGTACTCTATATCATATAGGCTGCGGAGAGGCAGCTTGTGCCTGGCCTACATGGCAGTCTCTGACCCTGCTGTGATGGATATGCTGCACATCCACAAGTCAAATTGCACAATAGTCACTCACTCTAGGGATCTTAACCTAGTCTGTGACCTTAACAGAACATGCTGGAGAGACCTATATCTTCCAGAGATTGACACTACTCTGGAATAAACTTCCAGTTCATGGGAAGCAGAGCTCCTCACTGACCCTATTCAAGTGCAACCTGGAAAATGGATGGGGGACTGCAAATTCACCCCAGAGGGTGGCATCCAAGTCCCTCATGGACAGGGGTAGTCATTTTTTATCATAGACTTGCTCTGAGAATTATGTCCACCTAACAGGACAATTCAGGCAACTCATGATTAACATGGCTAGCCTGGTAACCTCCTATGACCATTCCCAAAGTCTTAGGTCTTATCCAAATCTGTAATGGAAATGCTCAGAAACATAACCTTATTAACCATTTTCTAGTTGCATTATATGAATGGAGCCTGAGTGGGGAGTGCAGTGGTAAGGGAATGGAAAATTGCTGACACTGTAATAGTTTATAAAGGAAATGGATGCACCAAAGTTGCAAAGTAGTACAGATGAATCAATCCCTTTAAAGAAATAATAAAAATATTGGAAAAATCATATGGAGAAAATAAACGCCAGGAACCAAAATGCAAAGAACAAGGCAGGAAACCACTGGATAAACACTTTATATAAGTAAAGCTTTCGGATACAATCCTTTCTCAATACAAAACAATGCATAGAACCAGCTCTTTATATATAGGTCCAAATATATCACATGACATGCAGCCAAAATCACATGATATGTCATCCAAATCACAAAAACATTTTAAAGAAACATTTAAAAAAAAACTTTTTTAAAAAACTTAATACAAAAACTTGAAATACTTTAATAAAACTTTAAAAAATATATATATTTAGATAAAACTTCAGGCTAAGAGAGATTAGCTCTACTTAATTTAACTAAAATAGGTTTGAGACTGACTTGGCTATTCAAGCCTGGTTTATGTCTCAAGATCCATTCATATTCTTTAATTTCTAAGTGATTATTTAGGTCCCCTCCCCTAGGTGTAGGTGTAACGTGGTCAATAATTCTAAACCTAAAAAAATGCTGCTGACCAAATTCCTCTATATGTTTGAATAGTGCATTCCTGTCATAACATCTCCTAATTTCTGACTTATGTTCAGTCATCCTGTCCTTAAGCCTGCGGGTAGTTTTGCCTACATAGAAAGCATTACATGCCTGGCAGGTAGCCAAGTAAACCACATGGGTAGTAATACATGTACCTGCTACTCTAAAACTAAATATCCTACCATTGATAGGATGCACAAACGTATCATTTTCTGTACTACAAATGTCATCACAACAAGAACAGTTGTGACATTTGTGAGTACCATATTTCACTATAGTAGATACAGGTGTAGTCCTCTCAAAGTCCTTGTAGCATAGTGAACGCTTAAGGGTCCTCATATTCTTATAAGAGAAATTGGGTTTAGGTCCCAATAAACTTCTTAGTTCATCTGATGCCATCAAGATGACCCAATTTTCAGATATAATTTTTCTAACAGCGGGTGTCCTTAAATTATATGTAGTTACATATCTAATAGGTGCTACAGATGTTTGTTTGCACCTAGAGTCAATACTAACAACATCCTCATACAAAACTGGTTTAAATAAAGTCCGCCTATCTTCCCTACTCTTAATGACCTGTTCATAAAGTAGAGATCTATCATACCCACTAAGCAAGAAATCATTAACCATCTCTTTTAATTGTACTTCAAAGCAGTCATCATCGGTATTAAGCCTACTGAGTCTGCAGAATTGAGATTTAACAGTACTTCTAAATATGTGAGGTGCATGCATGCTTGTGGCATAAGTGTATCTACCTGAACAAACTTCTTTCCTAAAGATACTAGTTTGTAGTGTATCTCCAGCAAGATCTAACTTCAAATCCAAAAATGTAATAGAAGTTTCAGATACTGTCATCTTAAACTTAAGAAAAGTAGATGCAGAGTTTAGATATTCCAGAAATTTTTCAAGATCCTCATGGCTACCTTTCCAAAGTAGGAGGCAGTCATCTACAAAGCGTTGAAAAAAATGTGATATTACTTTTAAATGGGTTCCCATCACCAAACAAATGCGTTCTTTCCCACTGATAGAGTATCAGGTTGGCATAAGTATTGGCTACAGAGGTACCCATAGCCACCCCTGTAAGTTGTAAATATGTGGAGCCATTAAAAAGGAAGATGTTGTTTTTCAATGTAACATCCATAAGGCTGCAGATAATTTCAACTTTGTTGGGATTATCACATGTATGTGTCCACAACAATTCTCTTAAAAGCTCCAGGCCTATATCATTAGGAATAACTGTGAAGAGTGATACAATGTCCAAAGAAACTAAAAGATACTTATTGTTAACTAAAGAAGCTTTTCTTTATCCATCCATCCCCTTAATTTCTGTAATAAATCAAAGCTATCTTTAATGATAGAATCACATTTAGCCAGGTATGGAAGCAGTTGCCCATGTAGATAAATCGAGATGGGTTCTGTAACAACCCGCACCAGAGACAATAGGTCTCATAGGTGGATCTAGCTTAGATTTATGAATTTTGGGAGACCATAGAGATGTGGTATAACTGGACAAGTAACAGTGAGATAATTAAATAACTCAAGATCTATATCACCACTCAATTGCAAATCATACACTACCATGTTTACATATGCAACACTTTTTTCACATCCAAACTGGTAATGCATTTAAAAGCTTTAGTGTCTTGTAGTAACTTAAACATAGAATCCATATAATCAACTCGGTTCATAAGAACCACAGCACCTCCTTTATCAGCCTGTTTTATAATTATATCTTTACAGGACTGTAAGCTCTTCAAAGCCTTAAATTCACCATAATTTAAATTAAATCTTTTTCTCTCTGGTAGATGGATTAAATAACTGCCTGATATGAATTTCACAAATATCATGAAATGCTTTAACCACTGGCGTACTGGTGGGTACAAACGCACTCGCGTTTGTTACCCCCAGTAGCTTCAGAACCACCAAATAGCAGTTTTAAATTTAAAAGTCTGGAGAAGATTTTTAAATCAGTTAATGCTGATACTAAATTTTCTTCACAGCAAGGGATGAAATTCAGGCCCTTTGAAAACAATGAATAATGAGTGTCATCTAACTCTATCGCTGATAGATTCAACGTGCCTCTGATGACTTGCGGCTTTGTTTCCCCAGTCCTAAAGGGCTCTCACTTTTTCTTTTATTAGACATACCTGACTGCAGCACCGGGGAACCTCTGTGCTGCAATATACATTCCTTAACTGTCTCTGGGCGCTCTAACTGAAAGCGCTTATTAGAAAAGTTCGTAAAGTTAAGTGTTGACTGCTGTGTTTTTTTCATAGACGCGTTCTGAACGCCATCAATCGATTGCGACGTAGCACTTCTTCCCTCAGTACTGGTTTCCATATTTACTTGACGTAACGACGTCTGGACCAAACTATTAGCTTCCAGGGACAGGGGGCGTTCTTCTACGAGTGAGGCAGACGAGCCAGCTGCATTAGGTGCAATTTGATGAAAATCATCTAAAGTATCAAGGGTATTTTTATTCAGTGTCTTAGGTTGGACATTAGTTTTAATAACAACGTTCTCCTTAGGCCAAGAGAAGATATTATTAAAATCGTTTATATCTCGCCACAGCTTTCGCTTCTTGGTCGCTTCCATCCTTCCATCAAGTGTGTGTATTCTTTCCATCATACGCTGATAGTCATCCGACATGGCAGTAAACACAGGCATGTTAAGTACTTTCAAGGGTAAAAATATCCTTTTTAAGGTCCTCTTCGACTTTGGTGAAAAAGTCATTCATCAAACACATATAATCAATACTGAGTTTGATATTCAGCTGCTGCCATCTCTTTAACAAATCAGGGTAAGCGTTCCCATACGAGGGCATTTTTAAAATTCTGAGCCCCCTGGGAACAATACCCTTGTCAATGTATGCTAAAAAGCTAAAGCGCTGCCACTGCAAACGCTTAAAAGTATGTAATTTTCTTTCTAGCATTTGCAAAGTCTTAGTATATTCCACAGTACCTTCTGTATTTGAGGTTGTGGAGTCCATATTTGCAGAATTAAAGGGCTCAATATAGCCCAATAAGGGATTCTTCTCTATGTTAATAAGAGACTTAAGAGAGCTTGTTGGAGCTGCCATGATAGCTAGTAGGCTGCAAAGTAGACCTTAACACAGTCTCCCAAAGGCAGGACAAGGAATTGAAGAAAATAAACGCCAGGAACCAAAATGCAAAGAACAAGGCAGGAAACCACTGGATAAACACTTTATATAAGTAAAGCTTTCGGATACAATCCTTTCTCAATACAAAACAATGCATAGAACCAGCTCTTTATATATAGGTCCAAATATATCACATGACATGCAGCCAAAATCACATGATATGTCATCCAAATCACAAAAACATTTTAAAGAAACATTTTAAAAAAAACTTTTTTTAAAAAACTTAATACAAAAACTTGAAATACTTTAATAAAACTTTAAAAAATATATATATTTAGATAAAACTTCAGGCTAAGAGAGATTAGCTCTACTTAATTTAACTAAAATAGGTTTGAGACTGACTTGGCTATTCAAGCCTGGTTTTGAATCACTCATAAGTCTCAAGATCCATTCATATTCTTTAATTTCTAAGTGATTATTTAGGTCCCCTCCCCTAGGTGTAGGTGTAACGTGGTCAATAATTCTAAACCTAAAAAAATGCTGCTGACCAAATTCCTCTATATGTTTGAATAGTGCATTCCTGTCATAACATCTCCTAATTTCTGACTTATGTTCAGTCATCCTGTCCTTAAGCCTGCGGGTAGTTTTGCCTACATAGAAAGCATTACATGCCTGGCAGGTAGCCAAGTAAACCACATGGGTAGTAATACATGTACCTGCTACTCTAAAACTAAATGTCCTACCATTGATAGGATGCACAAACGTATCATTTTCTGTACTACAAATGTCATCACAACAAGATGCATATGCAACAGCCTGTATGCTGATCCTGGCAAAAAGTGAAACACAGACTGGAGACAGCACATTGAAGGAGAAGTGGATTAATGGTGGCAAATATTTTGTTTTCAGAGCCAATGTTAAGTGCACAAGTCAACACAGATTTTATAGGTTTATAGGTTCATAGGTATTTACTAGGCTATTGACCACAAGGGCCTATTTTTAAGCCTAGCTATGCATCCAAAATCTCTGACAAGTTTTAATACCCTTGATAAGTGCAAGCAGGGTCTAGGAGATGAGCCATTTACAGGTTGCCTGTATCCATTAGAGACATAGGTGCCAAACCATGGATGAATTTCTGGTTCCCCATCCAATTGTCCAAGTTTCACTTGAACTGGGTTAGGGAGGAACTCTACTTCACATGGATGGGGAGCCTGTTCCATAAACGCGGTAGTCTCTGGGATCGATTTTCTGTCTCTTCAGCAGGTCCTATTTATATCAAAGGCAATGTTTAAGTCTTTAGAATGGGTAATTCTGATGCTGTTTGTTTTGTGGATATGCAGGATGTCCATCAGTGTGATAATTCCATGTATGCCAGGCATAGATCTCTCCTCAAAAGCCTGTAGGAGACAGAATACAGGGATAGGACTTTGAGACGGTCTGCATAGGACATTTTACTTAGGCCCTGTATTCTTTTAGTGAGGAACCTCTGTGGACGTTCCAGTTGTTGGAAATGCCTGGTTGGGTACATACCAAAAGGGGCATTGTACTCAATGATAGGTCTGATGAATGCTGAATACAGTGGAACAATGACTTCCTTGGACTTAGAATGCCATACATTTGTTTATAAGTTGCACAACATAGAATGAATTCCTCACTACTGAAGACACGTGATGGTCAAAGGCTAGATTACTATCTATGTGTGTCCCTAAGTCCCTGACTACTGGATCAACTCTATGGGGTGTGTTGTCAATATGATAGTTACCAAGGATGGATGACTTACCAAAGGATACTATTATGCATTTCTTGGCATTTAGTTTTAGTCCCCGGCTCTGACACCAGTTTTGTCTAGGTCAGCCCCTCCTGGAGAACATTTATGTCAGTGTGAGATTCAATGACTGCTCTTGATTTGCAATCATCTGCAAATTTAGTCAACCATAGACCACTTGCATTGGCCTTGACTTCTGAGAAGTAAATGCCAAAAAGGAGTGGTCCAAGGACTCCTCCTTGAGGGACTCCACTTACGACTGGCCTCTTTGTAGAGGTTGACTCCCCAGTTCTAACTTCCTGGGTCCTATCTGTGAGCCAGTTAACTTTCCACCAGGTGACATATGAATTGGTACCTAGCCTCTTGAGTTTTTGTCAACTATGCCAGAGTGGGGGTATTGTGCCTAATGCAGTGGCCAGGTCAAGGTAAGCAGTGTGAACCTTTTTCCCTCATCCATTGCTTTGTTTACCATCTCAAAGAAGTCTATCAGATTGAGTTGGCATGATCTGCCCTTGACGGAACCAAACTGGGTTGGGTCCAGTGTCTGGAGGTTTATTATATCTCTGTTGATTATCTCCATGATAATTCTTTCTATGGCTTTACAATACTCATGAAGTTTTCTTAGATTTCAGTAGGCTGCTCAATTTTATGGCTCATAGCTTTCTAATCACAAAACTGTTTCATCAAGATGTGGATTAGGTATTGAGGGTCTATATTAAATCACTGAACGCTTAAAGTGAATGCTGATTTATCGACCCCATGTATGAGAAACCTTACAATCCCAAACACATGGAACAGACATTTTTTCACAGGGAAAAAAATCGCTGTTCCACAATAAATAAATAAATAAATAAATACTACAAAATATTACATAAAGTGGGGGGCTTTGCCCCCCACACCCCCTGATGGGGCGGCTGTGCCCCCACACCCCCTACTTAAATATACCAACTCCGAGATTGCACTACAGTGGAAAATGGTAAAGTAACAGAGTCAGCCAAGTGATTTATTTCCCAGGGAAAGAAATGGCTTATATGCCATTTAACTATTTTGCTGTTTCGTGCTTTCAAGTTCAGTCAAGAAGCATTCAAAGGATTGCATCTTCGATTATATAATAGGAACCCAGTATTGATAAACTAGACTTCATAGTATTTAAAAGCTTGAGTAGTGACAGTTAACACTGAGGGCAAGATCTGAGGACTGGAAACCAGTGAGCAAAGGGGTACCACAAGGCTTTTTACTAAGAGCAAGTCTGTTCACTGTTCATAATTGAAATATGTACTACAATAGAGGAAGATCACATAGAAAGGCAGCATACAAGATCATACAGAAATTTAACTGGGTTAGTCGTGTAGGGTAAATTACATTTTGAGAGTGAGATTTCAATTATCCCACCATCAACTGCGAAACCTACTCTAGCCCTAATCACTAGCACAAACGTTCCTTGACTTTAACTCAATTGCCCTGGAACAAATTGTTTAAACCCCAACAAGAGGAGCAAACATGCTAGATCTGGTCCTCAGTAACATGACAAACAGATGCACCATTGCACCTGTTGGACCCTGATTAGTTAAATATGACCACAAATCGGTCACCTTCGAACTGGCACTAACACTAGAACTCACAAAGGGCGAAGTTGGACTAAAAAACTTCACCAAGCCAAACTATACTTCATTGGGTAAGGTATAAATGCATTCCAAACCCCCCAGCTGGAAGTGGTAACTACAGCAATGCTTACACTAAAGCCCTGTACAATCACTTGTATAAGAGTATAGACTCAGCTGTTCTAGAGAGAATCAAAGCCAGAGCCCCAAGTAAAACGAGCTACCCGGGTGGACATCCAGCATCAACAAACTTTACAACAAATGCAAAAAGTTGCTGTCTAAGAAAACTGAGTCTCAACAGGCAAATAACACCACATGGAAAATCCTCTAAGGGTGACTTTGATAAAAACTTAGCAATCACAGCCAATGATAACCAGTGTGGGCATTTTACAGCTATGTACGAAGCCTAAAAGGTAGGACCCAAGCATGCGCCAAATTAGTGACTAACCGTATCACACATACTGATCCTGCAGAGATAGCAAACCTGCTGGCAGACAGATTTGGTGAAAATTTCACTCCCTTATCTCCTCCAAACTATCACAAACCTTGCCCCAAACAACCCCCCCATGCTACATATCCAAAGAGCAGGTCATTAAAACCTTGTCGAAGGCCAAAAGCGCATCCTCTATGGGATCAGGTGGCATGCCAGGCGATATACTAAACAAACTAAAACATGAACTAACATCACCATTAATTGCCCTATTCAATCCCAGCCTAACCACAGGCTATGTTCCTGCAGAATGGAGAACAGCAACAGTTATTCCCCTCCACAAAGGTGGCTTAGCAACTGACCCAGGGGAATTATAGACCCATATGCCTGACCAACTCGTCTACCGGGCCATGGAGCGTATCATTGTGGACCTCATAAATAAAAGACATAGGCAATCTCCAAACCATGGATCTGACCCAATTTGGCTTCACCAAGTGCAGATCCTGCCTGTTAAACCCAGTGGATTTCTTTGAAAATGTGGCCAGGGCCATTGATGAGGGCAAATCTGTGCACACAGCATGCCTAGACTTGGCCAAGGCCTTCAACACAATCCCACACTAAGGTGCTAATGACCTGAATGTAAATCCCTTTGTTGTAAGATGGGTTGCCAGATGACTCACAAGCCAGTCACAGACTATCAAAGTGGGTGACTCCACATCAGCCAGCAGACCTGTCACCAGCAAGGTGCTACACGGGTCACTGCTGGGCCCCGTACTGTTTGGTATATACTTCTCAGACATTCAGGCCAAAACTAAGGGACTGTGACTGACAAAAGTTTGCAGATGATTGCAAACTGGGTGCAATTATCGAATTCCCAAGTGGTGTCCGTATACTCTGGGAGGGTCTCGTGCAGACCAACGATTGGTGTCTTAGTCACACTCTCAAACAAACTAAATGCAAAGAAATGCATCATCATTCCCTTTGGTAAAACAGTGTCCCTTCACACTATCATATTAACAACAATACACTATGTACCTACGAAGTGGTAAGGGATCTGGGTTCACAAGTAGACTGCGACCTTTACTTTGACCACCAAGTGTCTACTGTAGTAAGGAATGCTTTCTACTTAGCACACTTGATTAGCAAAGGCATCACCTCTTGAGCAAAGGAGGTTATAACCCCTCTATACTCATCACTAATCAGGCCCATAATTGAGTATAACACCCCTTTTGGCATGTACCATACATAGCACCTGAAGCAATTGGAGAGACCTCAGAGGTTTCTAACAAAGAAGATCAATGGACTCCAGTATGTCCCTTGTACAGATCAACTGAAGTCCATATCACTGTACTCCGTATCATATAGACTTCTTAGGGGAGACTTATGCCTGGCTTACAGAGCAATCTGTGACACAAACCTAAAGAATTTGCTGCACATCTGTAAATCAAACAAGACTAGAGCTACCCATTCCAGGAACCTAAATATGACTGAGATGGGAATAGGACATGCTGGAGGGACAGATTTGTCTCCAGAGACTGTCACATTTTTGGAATAGGTTTCCAGTTAATGTAAAGCAGAGCACCTCTATGACACTGTTCAAAAGGAACCTGAACGATTGGATATGGCACAGTAAATTCTTACCAGGGATAGCACTCACAAAACATGGGCAATCATTACCAAATACAATCCTGGGTATTGACTAGAGTATCTATGGTATTACATTGGGATGAAATGGCTAGATTTGAAATGTCCTCCAGGTCAATAGCCTAGTAACCTGTTATGATCCTATAATAAAGGTATAGAAATACCTTTTTCAGGCTATAATTCTGTTCATTTTGAAAAGAAACTCACAAGCCATCCTATGGGTTTACCATTGAATACAGTCTCCCTAAGTGTAACAGCAAGCCATGTTTACCTCTGTCAACTGCCTTTGAGAAATCTTACAAAACATTGGCAATATGAAGACCCTTGTTTCTACAGGTTGATATGTAGCTAAATGTTTTGATATCATCTAATCAAGTCCTATGACCATTTCTAAAAGCCTTGCTGAATATGTTCTTCAAGGTATAAGTAAACTATCGAGGACCTTTGAAAAAGTGACATAGTAAATGTATTGATCTATAATCACTGACGTTAAGGTGGACAAACAAGAAATTGATATGTTCATAGGCAAGAACTAAGCTAGCTCTCCTTGTGGGACATTTTAAACCTAGCCAGTTTCCCTTTCAAGGTAAGAATTATATCCTGAACCTTGTGGTTGTGAGGCAAACATCTTAAACATTATGTCAACCCCCAAAGCCCCAATTCATGTGTGGAATAAACCAAAAATGTTGAGCTCCTCCCTTAGTAAAAAGATGTATGATCATATCTTAAGATGACCAGTTTTTAGAGGTATTACTGTTTAATATAACATAAGTGAATGTGTTATTTATTACACATCACTAAAACACATTTTAATTGCCTGCACAAAAGATGAGCTAGGATTAATCTCACCTATACTAGTGATATTTCTTTAGTTTGTGAGATTGTAAAGCATAATTGACCTATTTTGCTGACTGACGAGAAGATTAAGAATGTAGTTGATTCTCCTAGCTTTGCATTTAAGAATGGGCTGTCTTTAAAATGAAGGTTGTGTTATAGTAAGTACAAGAAGATACCAGTGTTGTCAGACAGATTGGGAACTTGTCACTGTCAATCATGCAAGGCATGTACTTTATGTTTCTGGTAAGAATTTCTTTGTACATCCGACAACTGGTGTTTGATTTATGCAGATTGCAAAAGTAGCAATTTAGTTTATATAGCCACCTGCTTAAAATGTCCTTGCTTTTATGTAGGCACGACCAGCTGTAGGCTTAAAGATAGGGCGTTTGAATATCTGGGTGATATAAAGAGAGATGTGGCAACTAATACATTAAATAAGCATGTTAAACAGTATGTGAGGCACGCCTTGAATTTATGGTATTAGACTTGATTAATGAAAGTTTTAGAGGGGGATGCTTAAGTGATAAGATTGAACAAAAGGAATTAAAATGGATTATAACTTTGCAAGGAGACAAAGGTTTTGGTGTCAGTTATCCTGTTTCATTGAAACCCTATCTAAAGAGTCGTAAATTGATTCACTAATTGGGCTTAGGTTGCAAAGGTGAGTGTTTTATTGATTTATTGTTTGTTAATTAAGCAGTATATTTTAAAGTGACTGTTTTTAAGTTTGTATGGTCTGAATAAGTGTTTTGATACGCAAAAGCGCTTCTTTTGTATTAAACGGTGGAATTGCAGCTTTGGTAAGTTTCTCATTTTTTGTTACTTACATTGGTTTATATAATGGTCTGACCTCTAATTGTGGTGCATATCTTATTGTATAACTCCCAACTATGCCGAGTCCTACATCAATGCTTTCTACAAACATCTGTATAACTGCATTGATGTGGCCATAAGGTCTTCAAAAAAAGCGAACCTGCCTGGTGGACAACTGCCATTAACAGGCTTTACAATAAGAGGAAGAAATTATTGTCCAAAAGTAAGAGGGAGAATACCCTGAACTGGAAACACTCCCTCCTTAGCTTAAACAAGCAAATAAGACTTCTTGTGAAGTCCTCCAAAGCAAACTACGAATCCAAATTAGTGTCGTCAACTAAGGACAACCATAAGGCATTCTTTAGCCTAAAAGGCAAGACCCAGATTTGCGCTGGCCTGGTAGCTAATGATGCCACATACACTGAGCCTGTGGACATAGCAAACCTGTTAACCAACAGAGTCTGCGTAAACTTCACTGTCCCCACAACACATACCCCTTGGCAATCCTTCCACCTGTCCCCCAACTTGAATCTCTAGAGAGTAGTTGTAAGTGCCCTCTTAAGACCAGAAGCACAGCATCTATGGGACTTGATAACATCCCAGGCTGTGTCCTACATGGGCTTCAACAAGAATTAGCAACACCATTGGGTACTCTTTTCAATCATAGTCTAAGCATTGGCATTGTCCCAGCTGAATGGAAAATGGCCAATGTTATCCTCTTGCCAAGGGTGGTGCTTCCACTGACCCCCAGGAACTATAGACCTATTAGCCAGACTAGCCTTATCTGTAAGGTCTTGGAGCGAATCATCATGGACCTTACCTATATCTTTGTTGATCATCACCAAACACTTGACCCTACTCTGTCTGGATTTGTCAAAGGGAGATCATGCCTGTTAAACCTGGTAGACTTCTTCGAGGCAGTCCCAGAGCCTTGGACAGCCTATCTGGACTTGGCCAAGGCTTTTTGACACAATTCCGCACTCAGGCATTATTGACAAACTCACCCAGCTAGGTATCAACCTTTATATCATTAGGTAGGTCACTAACTGGCTCTGATAAAACCCATAAAGTTAAGATAGGGGACTCCACCTCCAATAGCAGACCCATAACCAGTGGTGTTCAGAATCTATTTCTCCAAAGTACAAGCAAAAACTAAAGGACTGTGGCTGCCAAAGTTTGGTGATGACTGCAAACTGGAAGGGGTCATAGAATCTCCAAATGATGTCAACATCCTACAAGAGGGTCTTACGCAAACAAATGATTGGTGCCAAAGTCACAACCTTAAACTCCATGCAAAAAAAGTATCATCCCTTTCAGTAAGAGCGATGTTCCTGCTAACTACCACATCAATAGAAACACCCTAAGCCCACTCGATTCTGAGAGATCTGAGCACACAGGTTGACAACAACCTTACCTTTGATCACCATGTCTCCACAGTGGTAAGAAGGGCATTCTGTATTGCTCATCTCATAAATAAGGGCATTTCCTCCAACCTCCCTGTACTCTTCCCTCATCAGTCCAATAATGCAGTACAACGCCTCTTTTTGGTATGTACCTTTCCAGGCACCTGCAGCAGTTGGAGAGACCACAAAAGTTCCTCACTAGGAGAATTCAAAGTATGTAGCATCTGTCATATGTGGATTGGCTGACATCACTGTCACTTTACTCCATTTCATACAGACTACTCAGAGGTGATCTCTGCCTTGCATATAAGGCAATCTCTGCCTCTGCTGTATTGGAAATGCTTATCCATAAGCCCAATGGCTCACAAATTGCTCTGTCTAAAGACCTTAACCTGGTGTGTGACATTAATAGAACCTGCTGGAGGGACAGGTTTGTCTCTTAGAGATTACCACAGCTGTGGAACAGACTCCCAATTTATGTCGAGCAGAGCACCTCTTTTTGGCCCTCTTCAAGCGCAGTCTGGAAGATTGGATAGGTAACCTTAAATTCACCCTGTGGGTTCCACCCATCTCTCTTGGACTGGGCAATAAGTGCCGATCATGGAAACAAGAGCAAAACTTGGCTAGGCTTGTCAGGACCCTAGGGCCATTAGTCTAGCAACTTCCTATGATCATACTGTATGACTATTTCTGAAACAGGATAAATTAATATAAAACACTTTTTTTGTTCTTGTTTTAAGGTTTTTGCTATGATTAAATATTATTGAATTCCCTGATTCTGTGAAATTTTCTTTGAATTGTACGTTTTGTTACATTTTAAGAGCAACAGAATGCCTTAGCCCATCCTTTAATGGCATGGTTAGGTGCAGAAGGTAAATTATTCATAACAGTAGTCTTACCAAAGATTTCAGAAATATTTTTAAATTCATTGCACACGCCTGTTCAACTTTATTCCAGAAGAATGAATGTAACTGCGATTAGAAATAAGCTGGTGAAAAGCTCATGGATGCAAAGGTTCTGAGTCATCAAGTTTTCATATGTAACCAAGCATTAGTAGGCAATCCTATGCAAATGAGTATAAGGATAGTGAATCCCAATTTTCCCCTGCTATGTGAACCATGTCCCTACAGTGTAAGAGTAGGATTAGGGAAGTATCAGAGTAGTAGATAGGTGACATCATGAGGGGAGTATGTATCAAAGACTGCAAGCTTATTGGAGCAGAGTGGCATGTGTTTGCTGTGAGTTACTCAGGACTGGAAGAGGCGTGCCTACAGTTGTCTGAACTGAAACCCAGAAACCGAAGGCATACGCTGTGGCTACAACAAAAGTTTCTTGCAAAGATGCTTACACTGTGTGCGCACCCGTAAACCCGTGTAAGCCTGTGTGCGGCCGTGTAAGCCTGTGTGCATGGATGTGCACCCGCCTAAGCCTGTGTAAGGCTGTGTGCGCTCGTGTGCACATGTTTGCGCTCGTTTGCATGGCACTGCCCCCTGTGGAAACAGAAAAGGGAAAAGGAAGGAAAAGTAGTAGTAGGAAGTTAACCAAGGAGAACTAGCAGAGCTGCCAGGTGAAATCAATCAGAATCAGCCAATTACACAGGCAGTACACTAGCCCAGCCCAGCACTTAAAACTCTGCAAACAGCATTCCCCCATGTTTTACTCAGAAACACTGCAGTATATAAAGAGAATTGAAAACTTAAAAAGCTTAACTGAGAAAAAAAAATGTTAGGGGCTGCCATTGCTATTATAAGGCAACATGTGCAAGATACTGAGAGTGGTGCCATTGCGGATGTTGCTGAGCAACCCACAGTGAGGAGACTGAGAAGAGTTTACAGACCCAGGGTAACCTACCAGGGGCTACATGAGCTGGAGATTGTGGAGCGCTATAGAGTGGACAGAGAGCTCCTGCAGCAAATTGTTGAGCTGTGCAGGCCACGCCTCACACACAGAACCAACAGAGGGGAACCCATCCCAGTGGAAACCAAGGTATGTGTTGGCCTAAGAATACTAGCAACAGGTACCTTCTAGAGACCAACTGGTGATATGATGGGGATTTCACAGGCATCAGCATCCAGGATACTGCACCAGTTCCTGAATGCCATGTCAGCACATGTTGGTGATCATGTATATTTCCCCAACTCCCATGAGGTATTGGCCAGCAATATGCGTCTCTTCCAGCAAATAGCGGAATACCCTGAGGTAGTGGGTGCAATTGACTGCACGCACATCCACATCAAAGCACCAGCTGGTGAGCAGGGTACGGCCTTCATCAACCGCAAGGGCTTCCACTCCAACTGCCAGGTCGTGTGTGATGCCCAGGGCATAATACTGAATGTGTGTGCTGGCTGCCCTGGAAGCTACCATGATTCCCATATCTGGCATCTGACGCAGCTGTACCAGATATTTGCCAGTGGGGACATCCCTGACGGTCACCTAGTGGGGGATGCTGGATACGCACTGGAGCCGTGGCTGATGACACCCATCAGAAATGCACACACACCTGAACAAGAACTCCATAATGAGGCACACACACCTGAACAAGAACTCCATAATGAGGCACATGCACAAACACGAAATGTAATTGAGCGTGTGTTTGGGATGCGCAAGTCACGGATCCGGTGCCTGGACACATCCGGTGGAGCTCACCAACTACATGTACCCAAATTGTCATGGTATGTGCCATGCTACACAATATGATCCTGTGAAAACAGCTGCAGCAGGAACAGCATGTGGCAGGGCCAAACAGCCCCCCACCATTGCCAAGGCCTGCACATGCACAGCGTGACTCTGAGGAGGAATAACCTGAGCCTGCCCCAGTAAGGCAGAAGGAGGCGTGCCCAGTATGCCTTGGCCTTGGCAAAGAGGTGCAACGCATTGCACATACACTGGCTCAGTAGGAACCCTGGAAATTATACCTCTCTCTGACTCGCACATAAATTAAAAGGGATGCCTAACTTGACACTACCTGTTTCGAAACATGTATAGGGAGTGTAGTATGTGCATCTGACATAGGCAGCCCTGCAGCACCACCGGAGGCATGATTGCCATGTTTTAAGAAATATAAAGTAGTGCTAAGCAGCATCTAACAATATTTAGTACATGTAAACAAAATCACCCGTGCTAACTAGTGCAGTGTTGGGCAATGTTGAGCAATGTTGGCCAAGGTTGTGCAAAGTCGTGCAAAGTTGAGCAAAGTCAGGTAAACCTGCTCATATTTGCTTTACTGTTCCTTAAGCAATCTGCTCTGCCCAGCATGAAAATAAAAGGCAGTGACAGGGCTTGAACCCAGGATACTGTGCACTATAGTCGCAGTACTGACCCACTAAGCCATGATAGCATTTCAGTGGCACAGACACAGCAGGACAGTTGTACAGTAATGCAAACACAAAGAAATGCTGTATCATGTTCCTAAAGAGGCATATGGGTAACCTCCCCCACAGGCCTATGCAGACAAAGAACATCAGGCCAGGTGGTATGATGTGGGCTGTGTAGGCTATGAAGTTGCAATCTAATATATGTGACATAGGATGCTAGGATCTGTAGCACAGTAGTATGCCTCAAAACAGTACAATAGGCAACAGTACAGACTGAAATGGTGTACGGTACATAGCAGTGCAGGCATAGCAAATGTGTATAAGTGTCAGGTGAAACCCTCATCCTATGTACACCCACAGTAACAATCAAGTGTGCCCCTGGGCAGAAATGTACAAAGAATAGCTGTCCCCCCTGTATGTAGAAATGTTGATAAGTCTATGCAAAGTGTCTCATGGAAGCCCTGCAGGCACAGCATGATCCCTGTTGATCTATGACACAAAGGTGAGCCCTGCTGTAAAGATAGTTTGACTTTCCATACACATATAGTATAAATGTCTATACTGGGCGTGCTCACACATAAAATGAAGCAAATGTCAGGCAACAACATACTGAAAGGTCATACTGGGCATGCTCACACACTTATGCCAAATATGGAGGTGATAATAAGGGATCTATGGACAAATGTGGATAGACATCTCTACTTCCAGAAACACATTAACAGAGTTGTCAGAAAATCATGCTATGTGTTAACATAAACTGCCAAGGTCTGTGCATGTAGGTCAAAGGAGGTTTCCAGTACTCAGCAGTCATCAGACCCGTCAGTGTACCACAACACACCTGCGATTAATCAGACTAGGCACGTTCAACAGCCAGAAAGACCACTGAAGTACCCTAACAAGAGGATTACTGGCCTCAAACAGTTGCCCCATGCAACAAGACTGAATGTAACCCAATCTGTACTCTGTTGCATACTGTCTACTCAGGAGATCTTTGCCCAATGGACAGGTCTATGTCATGGCTACACTCAGATCTGTACTGAGTTACAGCTCAATGGCAGTAAATATACAGACACAAATGATATTGCCAACATCCTGGCAGATAGGACCACTGTTAACTGTATCCCCCTCTCGCCCATGAAAGAGCACACCTCTATAATGGAAGACTGCAAAGTTGCTGTCATCACGGCTGCACAGGTAAAAAAACTCTCCAAAGCCAGTATCACAGCAGCCATGGGACCAGATAACTTCACAGGCTATGTTCCACACAAACCACAGAACGAACAGGCACCACACTGACATACCATGTGCAGTCA
This sequence comes from Protopterus annectens, assembly GCF_019279795.1. Classification (NCBI taxonomy): domain Eukaryota; kingdom Metazoa; phylum Chordata; order Ceratodontiformes; family Protopteridae; genus Protopterus; species Protopterus annectens. The sequence continues at coordinate 212,009,902 of NC_056729.1, read as the reverse complement.
TAGCCTCACCTCATGCTTTGTGCCCATTGAATGGTGCACAGTGATGGTTATCCCACTACACAAGGGTGGAGACAACACAGACCCCAGGAAATAGTGCCCCATTAGCCCGACGAGCCCGCTCTCCAAGGCCATGGAATGTATCCTCATACAACATATAAACAATTACATTTGTAATCCCCAAACCCTGGACCACAACCATGTTGGGTTTGTAAAATGCAGATCATGTCACCTAAACCTGATAGATGACATTGAAGCAGTCAACAGAACCGTCAAGAAGGGTAAGGTGGTTCACACAGCCTATGTTGATCCTGCCATGGCTTACAACACCACCCCACACTCTAAATATAGCTAAACCCACTAAACTAGGTATAAATTGCTATATCACAAGATGGGTTGCCAACAGGCTTACTTACAGAACACACTGTGAAAGTAGCAGACTCCAAGTATGACTTTGGACCAGTGATTAATACAGTACCACAAGGTCCAGTCCTGTGTCTTGTCCTGTTTAGTATCTACTTCCCTGAAGTAAACTTTAACATGGAAGGGCTGCGGCTACAGAAGTTACCAGAGGACTGCAAATTAGGAGCCATAATTGTAAACACTAAAGATGTGGACGTCCTACAAAAGGGCCCCACTGAGACAGATGGCTGTTATCAAAGCCATGGGCTCTAGCTCAATGGCAAAAGGTGCATTGTCATCCTCTTTGTTCAAACCTCTGTAGCCAAGAACTACAACATAGGCGGTAGTATACTTAACAGTGAAAGCGTGACAAGGGACCTTGGGTCACAGGTGTACACTGGACACAAGTGTGATAATCACATCCCCACAGTAGTCAGGAAACCTTGCTATGTGGCACACCTCATCACAAAATGTGTCTCATGCAGGATAGAAGAGGAAATTGTTCCCCACTACTCATCACTCAGTAGAACTATAATAGAGTACAATGCCACTTTTGCTATGTACCTCACAAGACAACTACAACAACTGTAATGCCTGCAGCAATACCTCACAAAGAGCATTACCAGCCAGAAATACATGCCATACACAGACCATCTCAAAATGCTCCATCTGTATTCCCTTGCATATCACCTACTCAGATGTGTTCACTGCCTAACATACAAAGCTATGTCAAATGCAGAGCTGTTGGACATGCTACACGTAAAACACTTACAATCCCCCTGACCTTCGGACCCAAAACCATGAGTGAAATACAAAAGGAAGGGGTGTACCCATTTACCATATGGATACCCACACCTTCAGGTTAGTGGCACAGCATGAGGCCTTGGAGACTATGCAAGTGCAACTAACATTGGGCAAAGATGCTCATCAGATTGTAGCCTGCTACAGATCACCTACCTTGTCACAGGAACCTCACTCCTGAGAACAGTGGAAAATATAGAGGTCCTATCAAACACCATTATATGAGGTGATTGCAACTACCCAAACAGTGAGTGTGAGAATTACTTGTGTACAACGTCCTTTGCCCAATGTTTCCTAGAGTTTAAAAGCTCTAACACCCTGGAACAGCTGGTCACCATGCCCACTAGAGGTGACACCATACTGGACATGATCATCACCAACATGGGGTAACAGTGTTCCACAACAGAGATAAAGGCCTCGCTGGTAATATCAGATCATAAAGTAATCACACTGGACGTCCACATCGCACCCCCTCACCCAGTCAGTGAAACCACCGTGAAGACATTTTCAAAATCAAACTGCACACGTCCCAAGACAAAAGTGGAAAGTTCAAAATACCTCTTGCTGTAGGATAATGGTATACAATTTGCCGAATCGGTTACAAGTGAATCCTATGAGCATCTACAGGGATGCATGGATCGACACATCACAAATAAAACCAAGATGCACTTCTCCAAAAATAAGAAAACAATCTGGTGGTCGTTGCCCATAACAAGCTAGACAACAGAAGGAGGAAACTAACACCTGATAGAGCCAACTTCACTAAAGGAAAGGCATCACTGATCATTATTAGCAAGAAGCAATGATCGCTCATAAAATAATTCAAGGACACTTTCAAAAGACAAAGTGCCAAGGACTGTAAGAATGACAACCACAAAGCCTGCGGTAGCTGTACCACACATGTAGGTGTCAACTTCCAAATATGCTGTCAGCTACTGACAAATGGCAAGGAATACACTGAACCAACTTTCATTGTCCACATCCTGGGGGACAAGTTCAGTGCAAATTTTCCCCCATCACCCCCAAAAGGGCCTGTGTAAATCACAGAAGGATGCAGATCCCCAGACATCATGGACATGCAGGTAAGGACAGCCCTCTCCAAAGCCAAGAACACAGCATCAATGATACTGGATGGTGTCCCAGGCTATACTAGGCACAAAAGGAACCACACCCTCACCCTCACTGGCCAGACTCAATCATACCACAGGGTATGTACCCAAAGAATGGCATACACCAGCAGTCATCCAGCCCCACAAAAGGGGTGCCACAAAAGAACCTGGAAGATATTGCCCTATACATCTACTCAGCCTGATCTACAAAGCTATTGAGCAAAATGTCATGGAACCCATAAACAATGACATTGCGGACCTCCAGACACTGGACTGTACACAACCCCGCCTTGTTAAAGGCAGACCCCCCTCCTAAACATAGTTGACTTACTACAAACAGTTACCAAGGACATAGATGGAGGTGAAAGTAGTCCACACAGCCCACCTGGACCGCACTAAGGACTTTTTACACCATTCGCCACTCTGTCATCATGGACACGCTTACCAGCCTGAAGATCAACAGCTATGTCACAGGATGTGTGGCCAAGTGGCTCACAGATCAAACACACATGTCCTGAGTTGCAGGTGCCATGTCCGACTCGGTCACAAATGGCATCACACAGGTCCTGGCCCTGGGACACCACCTGTTCAGTAGACACTGCTCAGAGGTACAGGCAAGCATGGGAGGAGTATGGCTGAACAGGTTTGCAGATGACTGCTAACTGTGGTCCATAATCAACTCTATGGCTGACACACACATCCTCCAGAAGGGGCTTACAGAGACAGATACCTGGTGTCAAAACAATGCCCCAAGAAGAATGGCAAAGAATGTATAGTCATCCCCTTTGGCTAAACCGAAGTACAAACAAATTACCACATAGGTGGTACTCCAGTATGCATGGAGAAAGTCATGAAGGCCCTGGGGGCACAGTTAGTACACTCTTCTTTGATGATCACATGGCCAAAGTGTTTAGACACTCCTCCTATGTAGCCCACCCAATGTCACCTAATGTAACCCATTTTGTCTAGTCTGATGATGTCACCAACCTACAAATATACCTGTGGAAAGTAGATCTCACAGTAATGTGTGTAGCGCGTCATGTAAATGTGTACTCCTGTAGTATCATAAACCAGTTAGGTAGGGGTTTGAGTCCTGCACTTGACAAGTGTGTGTGTGTGTGTGTGTGTGTGTGAGATCTCCTTGGAGAGGAGCAGCCTTTTTGGAGAGTACTCGTACACCTTAAAAGTGGTATACTAATCTTTGTCAGGTCTGCTGATGTCACCATCCTTCAAACATACCTGTGGAAAAGAGAACTCACAGTAATGTGTATAGCGCGTCGTGTAAATGCGTACTCCTGTAGTATCATAAACCAGTTAGGTAGAGGTTTGAATCCTTCACTTGACAAGTGTGTGTGTGTCTGTGATCTCCTTGTAGAGGAGCAACCTTTTTGGAGAGTACTCATACACCTTAAAAGTGGTATACTAATCTTTGTCAGGTCTGTTGTTGTCATCAATCTACAAATATACCTGTGGAAAGTAGAACTCACAGTAATGTGTATAGCACGTTGTGTAAATGCGTACTCCTGTAGTATCATAAACCAGTTAGAAGTTTGAATCCTGCACTTGACAAGTGTGTGTGTGTGTGTGTGTGTGTGTGTGTGTGTGTGTGTGATATCTCCTTGGAGAGGAGCAAACTTTTTAAAGAGTACTCATACACCTTAAAAGTGGTATACTAATCACGCCGTGTTAATGCGTACTGCTCTAGTATCATGAAGTAGTTAGGTAGTGGTTTGAATCCTGCACTCTGTGAGTGTGTGTTCTCTGTGTGTGGTACTGTTGGTCAATGTGTAGTGGGTTTTGCTTTTACTACTGTATGACATGTCGATATGCATTGCATATGTGAGGTAGCTGTGAGGCAAATACATATATGTTACCTCAATTATTACATGTGTGCGAACCCTGCTGTCTCCAAGGACACAACTGTCATCTTTGCCAGACTGTGCTGCTGCTTCCCAGACATTAGGTCACATCTGTATGCATGTGACAAGGCCAGCCACTGCAGTGATCCCTGGCCTAGGTCATCCGTGTCACACACACTCATTACGGTTACTATTGAATTGTGTGAGTGAGGTTTTATGGCCGAGGTATATGTCAGACCTGTTCAAACGCAGCAAAGTCTGTCAATGATGGCTATTCATTATAGGTGTACAACAACCTTTGTGGATATGCATGCAAACCCTTATTGCTTATGTGATCCACCTAGGTATTTCAAAAAACCTTAGGAAATGTGATTAAGAGAGAGATGACGTAACACTTGGTTGCATGTACACATCGGTACCTGTTCATCATGTTGGTGGCTACTACCTATGTGGTACTGTGGGGATGCTATGTTCTGTAAAGGTGGATGACTATGCTTAGTTTGGATAATAGCTTTACAGCATGGGTTTGACAGTTATCTGTCTGTATGGTACCCTTGTGGAGGATGTGTGGTGTCATCTGGAGAATGCATTATAGTCCTCAGTATGCATTACCAGATGTGGACTGACATATCCCTACTGTGATTGCTTGTACCTAAGAGAGCTATATGCCAGACAGAAGTGGTCTCAATAATGGGTGCAGGTAAATACCACTGGATGTTCGTGTTACCCTGCTGCAGTCATCACACTTGGGTTATCCTGTCGTCAGGCGGCCCCGCAGTTGGCTGGAATTCCAAAGTCTTGGTCCATCGTCAGTTGCTGTCGCTTCTTCCCTGATGTCAGTGCGCCAGGGGTATATATAATGCATCCAATGCCATTTTTTCCAGTCTTTCTTGCCGCGCGGTGCCCAAAGCAGAAGCAGTTCGCAAGTGCCGGTCGGCCGACTCCTGAGATTTTCGAAGTCGAATTTCAGATCCGAAGTCTTCAATAAAGCCAAGTACCCCGTTGGGGAAACTTTTCTTGCCTCAGACCAATGTCAGAAAAAGTTAACAATTGTATTTCTTGTGGGAAGCAAATACCTCATAAGGATTTTCATTCTTACTGCATACCTTGCCTAGGCCCAGACCACGATGTCACTCACTATCATTTACCACTTTACTCTAAGACTAGAGCTGGCTTCGCCACTGCAGTTCTGCAGGGCCTTCTAGCCTCCTCTAACGCTCTATGACTCCTCCACCCATCCTTAGCTTTGGGATTCTACCCAAGTGTGATGACTGCAGCAGGGTAACACGATGAACATAGTACAGTTTTGTACCTACCATAAATGTAGATGTTTGAGTGTTCACCCTGCTGCAGTCCAGGTTACCCTCCCTCCATCCCCTCTGATCTAATCTCTACAATACCTTCCTGATGCATTTTCTTATAGCTGGAGGGATTTTGTGCTTGTGCTAAAATTTCTTAAATTGGTACTAATTACTGACAACCTTTTTGGGGGCACCTGACATCTGGGGCAAGAAAAACAGAAGAAAATGGCGTCGGATGCATTATATATACCCCTGGTGCACTGACATCAGGGAAGAAGCGACAGCAACCAACGCCGGACCAAGACTTTGGAATTCCGGCCGACTGCAGGACCGCCTGATGACAGGATAACCCAAGTGTGATGACTGCAGCAGGGTGAACACTTGAACATCTACATTTATGGTAGGTACAAAACTGTACTTTACTGGCATAGTATAGTACCTGAAGGATGGAAATTTTGCTGCATGTCCTACAGCTGTGTGTCATCTAATGATTGGTTATGGTCAGGCTGTTGAAGTTATGTATACCACCAGAATGCAGAACAGTGACAGTAACAGTATCACCCACAGCACAGTGTCAAACCATGTCATACACACATGTGTAGTCAGGTTCAGAAATGTGTGTAGTACAATGCATACTGGCCACCAATAGAAACTATGTAGTGTTACTGTGTGATACAGAGCATGTCACCCTGCCCATGTGTCCACTATGCACGTACATGCAGACAGTGCACCTCCACCATGTTCACAGATGTACACCTGCAAATCTGTGCTGCACACATCCTGTCCACTCTCTAACGCATGCTGCCAATACTTCACACATCAGCCAAGTGGCACGTGGGTGGACAATACACTATTTTAACTAACACTGGTGTATACAATACAACAATGACAATCATAGCTTTAATGCATCATGCCTGCTCAGCTACACCTTCAAGCATATCATTACACTTTACTGCTGACAACATGGTAACATTGCTGTACTGCTATAAAGTCACCCTGTGCATCAGCACCATGGTAGCCTGTTCCTGCATCAGTGTTACAGATGACAGGAGGTGGCACAGGTTTCATCATATGCACAGGGTGTTTTGTTGGTTTGCCAGAGACCTACAGTGAGCCATCCAATCGACATGTGTGTAGTGTGTGAGGGGTGAGAGTACTGCTATGGGCCAATGTTGATGTAATGTGTGCAGGTATGTGTTAGCCCTAGGTGACTGGTTCCATGTGTGTGTTTGCATGCACACAGTTCCACCATGTGGCTGCCATATATGGGTATTTGTGGGACAGCCACAGACTGTACCTGCCAGACTTTACAGATCACCGTCTCTGGCCATGGATTCGGTACCTGTGCCAGGCAGGGGTGCTATTGACACTAGCGGGTACTAAGCCAGACTGGGTACTATCCCCAGAGGTAGATGGATGTACACTGGGCCCAGGCCCCTGCTGGGACTGTCCAGAGCCACGTGCACGTGGTCTTCTAGGATGGTCTATGGACAGGCCACCCCCAGCATTGCTGGGGCTGGTACTGGCACTACGGGAGCTGCTGTGACTTGAGGGACATCTGCGGCGACTTCCAGCTGCTGATGTTGCTGGCATACATCCACATCGACATCTCACCCGTCCCGCACTGTCCTGACACATGGACATGACATTGTGGAGGACATCTAATGTCTCACCCAACGTTTATCCATGACCTCAGTGTAATTATGGATGGCACTTGCTAGGTCATGGATACTGTCAGTTAAAGTAGTGTTATGTGCCCTTTGTGCCCTTAGTCCCTGTCTGGTGTACCATTCCATACATGCCTGTGCCTCTGACAGCCTGGAACATGCATGACGTTGTCAGACCTGTGGCACGTCTGCCAGTGGCATGATGAGCAGCAGTGCTCCATCGAGAACCCCTGGACATCTGCCTATGTGGTATCCTTCCAGACATCTGGGTATGGCTGCTGTGTTGCGATGCATGTGCCATGGATACCACACTTTCCTGGCCAATGCTGGCTGTATGCTGTCCCTCAGCTAAGGGCATTGGTGATGGATGTATTGGCAGTATGACTGTGTGCATGGATGGTGTGGACACTTGTGTACTGTCGATTGGCGGCCCAACGACAGACCCTGGAAAACATGCCTGTGCCTCAACACACCTATCATCATCATCATCATCATCACTATTGTGCTCAGTTACATTGGTTTGCCCGCTGCATTGAACCAGCCCAAAGTCAGCACCTGTGAGAAGAAGACAGGAAACTCATTTTATGACCTGTACATGATGTCTGCACACATGAATACATATACACTCCTCACTACAACAGACACGCACAGACACACACACACCACTAGCAATCCAGAACATACTCAATAGCGTGTGATGGTGAGGTACAGTATCACAAGCCAAACATTTATATCAAAAGTGACAGTATGCAGGACATGTGTTGCTCAGCAGCATGCAGTGTGAGTGTAGACAGCCCTTGCTAATAACAGTATACATGGCTTTGATGCATGTGTGTTTTATTCCGTGATTGGCCTCACCCTGGAATGCAATGTGTACATGGACACAACACTGCTGTGTGAGTATTAACGTCTTTGCAATGCCATGTGCACCATCACTCACAGGTATACATTACCATGGCTGAATGTGTATCAGTGTGTCACATAGATATCCATTTCTGATTAGAGCATCTGTGTCTTTAGCAGACAGTTGTGGACACAGGTTTAGCACATGCATGCTATGTATACACACAGGATGAGTGGTGCATGTATACCTGATGGAATACCATTGCTCAACATAGATATTGTACAGTGGTTATGATGAGTGTAGGACATACTGTGGACATGCTAGTGCCAAGCATGACATGGCATGCTACCACACAACTGCAACATTAAACCTCACACATACACAATGTGTGTCATGTGACCTATACATTCAATAGTATTACAAGACATGTGTCACTTTGTACAAATGGTGATAGCTATGCAGATTGTGTATCGGTGCATATGTTTGCACACACACACTATTGAGGTGCATAGCAATTAATGATGTGTAGTACTGTGGCCACTGTAACTGGATGTGGTGTAGTACCATATGACATCGTCATGCAGCATCATGTGGTCACTCAAGGCTACTAATGTGTGCCAGACCGGCACATAGTATGCTGTACCTGAGCTCCAGTACCATGGCTACATTCACCATTTCACACACAGTTGTTACATGGGTTCGTAAGGTGTAGAGTAGGGGGCATTACCTAAGATGAATGTGTTATGTGTTGAAGAGTGTCGCACAGCCACATGAGAGGACTCTACCCCTCAGGTATGTTATGTGTGCTGTGTGGACGACATTTGGGATACTGAAGTGCGACCTTACAGCATGTGTATGAATACGCCATGTGTAGCATGTTAACATGTACTGTGTATGACACAGTTGTGTGTGTTGTGTGCATGTATATCGACTGTGCCTATCCAACATCCACTACAGTGTTGCCACAATTGTGTGGGATGCTCTGTGTATTGCATGTGTTTGAGTCAGCTACTCACGTTACTGAGATGTGCACAGACTCACAGCAAACATGCACAGCATGCATTATGCGCTGGTGTGTGATGTGTACATGGCCTACACCTCACCTATGACATGCACATTTATTTAGCAATAATAAATGTAGAACACATTCACCAGTATGGGTCTGCTGCCTTGCTGTCACACCAGAGGGATCTACAAGGGTATGAGACAGTTTGTCAGTGGCAACAACTGTGGCATTGCTACTGTGTGTTTGCAATCTTACAGTAGTACGACTGTTGACAGTCACAGGCCTGCATATTATATTCCAAAATATTATTATTGCACAACACTAGGCACCACATCTTGTAACTACACACTACACATCTCACATAAGTATGATCTACCAATAGAGGTAACAGTAGTGCACAGCTATGCCACGTTACCTGCACGCTCCATGTCAGCTTGCTGGGTGGCTCCGGTTTCCATGATGACGCATGTCAGTTGTTATTGTTGCTGTTGTTGGCCAGGAGCAGCTCCTCCACTCTGGTGAGGGGGGGATGGATGGCTACCCCACCACCTGTGGCAAGCTGTTGTCTATGGATATTAGACGCTTGCTGCCGGACATGTCTAAATTACTGCAGTGATGGCGTACCTGCTCATATGTCCAGTTATGCATGCCTATGTCATTTACCCTACGGACAAGATCTTGCCACAGTGCAGTCCGCTCATGCTGGTCCTGGCTGGTTCTTGAGAACAGGATAATGTAGTGCTAAACCATGGTGTCCGTTATCACTTCATCCTCTGCTGTGCTGTATGAGGGATTACGATGGTGGGCCATTACCCTGGAAGACAACAAAACAATATGTGTGAGCAAGTCAAGTGGCACACTTAATATTCTAAAGTACGGATATCATTTAACTACCATATATAGCAACCTATTGTTTGTCAAAGGATACCCACTTTCAATACCACATAGTGCTCAACCCACAACTGACTGACAGTGCCTGGCACACTCCATATATCAAACCATGTTCTGCACAGCAACAAAGATAAACCAGTATGTAAGACTATACAACAGTGTATGGCACATTGTATGCGACACAATGCACCACCTAGCCACAGGGGGTATATATCATGCTAATGCATAACGTAACATGTAATCCATTGCAATGATTGTAGGGACCAGTCAGTATTACCAGCATACCACACTAGTCATTGATGGCAAACCCCTGCCTAACATATGTGCTCATTTGTCAATATGGGTGGCACACTGCTGTACTACACTATACATGTTGCTAGATACACACCTATATCCTGTAACACACATATGACCGAGACAGTGGTACAGGCATACACACACACACACCAGACACAAAGGTATGGCAACACACATGACCTTTACCTGTGTACCATACAGTACTGTGTGTCAGTAGTTACAAGACCTTATGCCTGAAGTATGTCATCTGGAGGACTACGGGGAACAAACAATACAGTGGTTCCAGGACATGTGTACATACGCCTTACTGTGCTGTTTAGGCATACAGCTTCAGGTAGTACTACAGTTCATTCAGGGGTTGGATTCACCAGCAGTAACACTCAGTAAGCATACATGTACTGCTGTAGCCTACAATGGGACACCTCAGTCGACACCAACACACTATGCCAGACTGTCTGGCATACTGCTTTTTGTGCCTAGCAATAGCATACACATCTTTTGCTGGGATCAGAGCTAGGACACTACATACCATGACAGAAACAGTTTCCCACTTAGCTGTCACACATATACAGAACTCGGACACATTCATAAACACATTCACCATCACACTCAGTCAACATCGCAAAGAAATTATTGCAACAGGTACATGTGGGTGTGTATCGGTTCGTAGGTAGCTTATAGGCGATTGGCCGTAGGACCTATAGATGTCTAGCCATATGCTACCCTGGCCTTTGACACACGGGTGATTTTCATTTCACGTGGCCCTGTCAAGCAGAGCCACAGAGGTGATTCCCGGGGTGCATTTCCCATCTCCCACACAATCATCAGGTTTATATATGACGACTACTAATTAGGAGCTTTGTTTGCTGTTGATAGGTGGTTTGTGCCAGGGTATGGGATGTCTGAGATGGGGATCTATCCGTCCAGCATGTGCTGTTTATTGAAGTGACAAGCTTTATGTCCCTAGAGCATGTAGCTCGTAGGGATTGTGATCTGATTACGTGGAGCATGTCCAGCAGCTCTGGGTTTCACATAGCTTTGCATGTTAGGCAGAGGTCACCTCTGGGTAGACGGTATGCAACGCAGTCTAGCTGTAGTTTTGTGAGACGGCCTGCATAGGGCATCTGTTTGAGGCCGATATTACCCTTTGTGAGTTGTGTCTGTGTCCTTTCCAGTTACTGTAGATGTCTTGTGAGGTACATACCACATGGGGCATTGTACTCTATAATGGGTTTTCTGTGTGTGGAGTACAGGGGAACACAGACCTATACTTCCCTGGATGACACACCTTTTGTGATTCCATGGGCCACGTAGACAGGTTACATGACTAGAGTGGCACTGTGACAATCAAAGGGGAGACTACTGTCCACCTGTGTCCCATGGTCCATTATCGCACCTTCAGTGTTAAGTAGACTACCACCTATGTGGTAGTTAATGGGTACTGAGTTTTTGCAAGGAGGGATGCCAATGCAGTGTCAACATTGAGCTTGAGTCCATGTCACCAGGCATCTGTTGCAGTAAATTTGACCCCGTCTCTCTCTCTCTCTCTATATATATATATATATATATATATATATATATATATATATATATATATATATATATATATATATATATATATATATATATATATATATATATATATATCTATATCTATATGTATGTGTGTGGTGTGTGTATAGATACACACATATACATATGAACATCCATTGGTGTACATATTGATATACATATAGGCACATATACAGTCCACCTTTCATGGTGGGAATATTGAGTATGGGAAGGTTGTGAGGTATACAGTTATGTCATAATATTGCACAGTGTTGTGCGGAATGCATTGAAGGTGTTCTCAGCCCATGTAGCTTTAGCAGGCCTCACTGGCTGCAACACTGCAAACCTGACGAATCATACCCACAGTGTTCGACCACCACATGTCATATACCAGCACTGTATGCTGTCTGGTTTGTCACACACTACAACCTATATAGGAATATGCACATAACCTTCAACAACATATATGTATCCACCTTTCACAAACAGTTGCAGTATGTCCCTTGCCCTATGCACTTGTACAGATGCTAATATATCTGACACAGACAGATCTCTCCATATGTGTGCGCCATACACACACACAAGGACCACACTGTTGTAGGTCCGTGTACCTCATGGCTGACCTGTTGTGCCTTGCTGCAACATGAACAGGTGTCACATGTGAGCAGACAGTAATATTAGAGGGTGTATATATAGCTGCAAATGCTTAATTACCATACTAGCCTGGTACAGCTGTTACCAATGCTAAGCTACACATTGATATGACTATCATGCATTTGTTACTGTGTCACATCCATGGTTCTATAGCTGTATGAGCTACTCCCCCAAACAGACATTGTCCACACTACTGTACAGAACACATAACATGGTTCAGATGTTTGACATTTAATGCTGACCTACATATATCACAGTTATGTCTCACTGCACTCAGCTACACACTGATATGTCCATGGCAGTAGTTATGCAAGGTATCTGTGCATAGATACGTACTGCTACCACATGTTGATGTTTCAAAGTATGTAGAGTGGTCTTCAAATACATCTACTACATGCCAGTAAATACATATCTGTTTACATACCTTTCCTTTGTATGCGTTCGTATTTTTCACTTAGCTGTCTCTTTGGCTGAATATAATAAATTTGTTTTATGTTTTATTTTCTTTTTTTTTGATTAGTTTATTTATTTTTTTCCACTGGTCTGGGTGGGGTGTGAATCTCTCTCTCACTCTCTCTGTCTCTCTCTGTGTGTGTGTGTGTGTGTGTGTGTGTGTGTGTGTGTGTGTGTGTGTCTCTCTCTCTCTCTCTCACCGTCTGCAATGGGATGATTGCATGTGTGGCCAGCAGGTATAGCCTGCTTTTATAGTTATCTGCACATGTGCATGTGATGGCCTCTGCACCAATCGGTGGCCACCATTGGTAATTGCATGCAGCCTGCTGTGTGGTAATTACAGTACTCACCGTCATAGCAACGCAATGCTATAAATTGCTATGTCAGGTAGGCGTAGCCCTTTCAGCTTTCCAGAGTGGGGCCCATGCTTGTTTGCTGTGGAGACCATTGTGCAAGTCAGAAGGTTGGTATAGTTCTTGTATCTGAAGCTAGGGGTGTAGCCGGTGATTTAATTGTTGTACTCAGACCTGAATGTTGCCACTTCCACTACACAGTTGTCAGTGTAGAATTGTACTCCCCCCTACATATGCTAACACAAGATACATGGGAGTATGTAGTTTATTTTCTACTTATACAATTTACTGCCATACAAAAGTAGTTATTGAGATGTATTCATTTGGCACATGAATTGTTTGTGAACTGTTATACTGTGAATATTTATTCACTCACTTTTGAACAGCTTGTGCTTTTTTACTGTTGACATTGGCACAGGCTGCTCAAGAAAATGGTATAAATTTCTGTACTGAGTATGCCTACCTGCATTCCTGAACACATAGGTTTATTGTACATTTGGGTAGGGGTGCAGTAGGACAGAAATCATTTATGTCTTAATGTGTGAACTTTATCTTGCTGGACTTAAAGGGTTGCTGTGTACCTGTTAGTTTACCAAGGCAAGTAGTCTGTCTGCGTAGCTCCCAACTGTGGACCTATCCAGATGGTAGGCAGAGGTTAGCCTGTTATTCTTTGTGCACCACACCGGTCTGTTCAGCACTGGAACAATGGCATTGTCACAGTTGGTTGCTACTAGTACATGGCTACATCCCTTGGAATTTCATTGTTGTACTCCTACATAAGGGTATGCGTCTGGAACTACTTCCAAAGCTATTTGCACAGTGTGTAACAGAAGAATAGCTGATATGCCTGTGTGTTTCTGCCTCTGCCAGACCTCTCAAACACTCATGTACATATTTGAACAGACTCTGGGTAAAGTAGGTCGAAGTGAGGTACACCTTTACAATATTAGTAACATTAGGTTGAGACTGAGAGAATCAGAGCATTTGGATTAATACACATTTCCAGAAGTACAAGTGGTGTCTAACTCTTACTTTTTGTCACAGTTGGGAAGTATGGCCACTACCCTAGTCAGATATGCTAGTGTTTGTCCTGCTATAATACTGTGTGTGGGTTGTGAAGTGCTGCTGTAACATTATTTCCTGCTAGAATGGCTGGTTCTCTTTTCACTGTCATGTAATGCAATTCCACAAGAACTGCTGGTAAAGATCCACAGAACAGTATTTGTGTTATGGCATTCCTATTTGACCTTTACATTCACTCATTCTGATGCATGATATATTGGTTTCAGCACCAGTTTGTTGTATGTTTACCATGGCTCAGTGGTACTTCATGCAGTGTAATGTGTACAAGGTCTGGGGTTTGAGACTGACAGGTATTTTATTTTGCTGCTGAGCAGAACAAGGGCCCTGATGTACTAAGTAAGGCACTTTTAAGCAGTTGTAAGTGGGTTTGCATGATACTTAGCTAAGCGCACACTCGCGCAGACATGCTAACTACTGCTTAAAGGTGCTTACTCCCGCTAACCCCCGCGCTCATTTCTTTGAAAGAAAAGAAAATGGGGAGATAGGAAAGTGTTGAAAAAAGGGGCATAAAGAGGGAAAGACAGTAGGGAAAACAGCTCGGGATGTGCAGGACGGGTGTAGGGAAGGTCCATAGCTGCCCATTTCTGTAACAGCAATAGCTGTGCATATACTAGTAATTTGAATGGAATTTTGACACCTTCCACCCCTGAAAGAGGGGTGAGGACAACAAAGTATGTTGTACTGACAATTAAATTTCTGTTTGTGTCCAGCGGACATGTGTGCGAATTGGGCAGCTATGTATGGGGCGTAATTTTTTTTTTTTTTGGGTGCAGATTGCCCTTTTTTTTTTTTTTTTTTTTTTGGTGAGAGTGGAAT
>NC_056729.1:211163754-211193754 GCF_019279795.1 Protopterus annectens | reverse complement strand
AGGTACTCTTATTAGTATTAAACCAAACCTCCTGTTAACATATAGGAAAGTAAAAGAAGATACAATATGTTCTTTTAATCTTGTATAGCAACTACTAAGCCTGAATAAAAAGCTGTTTAATACAGTAAATCAAGAGATCAAACATCCTGCTCCAAAACAGTTATCTCAGGGGTTACCAACACGTTACAGCACATAAGAGTAACATAAAAGGTCATGGATGACAGATGGGCTGATCATAAAGTGGAAGACTATATTGAAGCAATAAAAATTAAATTAGATGATCAAATTTAAGAGCAGACATAAAGACACTGTAACAGACATCCTTGCCCACGCATACACATACACCAGGTCTTGATTTAGGTAGTTTATAAGCATAACAATAACATTACTAGCTGATGGTTCTACTCTTCCCACTCTGATATTGGAAGTATAATGATCCAGATCCTCCCTCCCAATGGTGGCAATAAACAATCATATTAGAAGATAGGACCAAGAGTCATTATATTTTATTATACTTGATATAAAATAAGATTTAGTTATAACAGAACATAGTTAGAAAATCTGTAAATATTGGTTATGACAGCCATTTTGGAATCTTTTTCTTTTTTCATTATCTAAGGTTAAGATTGTTGATTATACATTTTTGAAATTATAATGTTGTATAGTAAAAGTCATTGAGGAGACTTAGGTTACATAAGTAGTGCTTTTTAGGGAATAAGTCTGGTAAGCTTTGTCAAAGTAGTGAAAACACATGTAGGGTTTCTAATTTTCACTTTCCTTCTAAACTCTAAAACACAGGATGTTATTATTCTATTAACATACAAACCTACACAGTTAATAACTTCTTATACCCTGCTTTATTCGTGGTCTTGGGGGTTAGTGGTTAGGCACAGGGGAGGGACGGGAATAAGAAGATGCTTTCATAACTCGATTTATTTAAAAGTTGAGCAAAAACTACTATCTGTATATAAATCACATGTCTTTTTATACAGACAAATTAAATACCTTAATGTGGAAGTTTGACTCATGGAATATCAAAGGGCTCCAGAACAGAAAGAAAAGAAAACTGTTTCGACACCTTATCTTACAGGCAAAAGCAAACTTTATACTAGTTCAGGAAACCCATCTAACCCTTGAACAATGGTCAGAAATTAGAGAAAAAAATGGATAAGAGAAATTATAGCTTCTGAAGGTAAAGCCAATAGTGCAGGCATAGCTATAATAATTAAAAAGCAATACCAAGACAAAATTATGGAAACCAAAATAGACAAAGAAAGGAGATGGTGTTATGTAATCCTCTCAACTCCTGCATTTCTTAAACCCATTTTATTACTAAATATTTACGCTCCTTGTAATAATCAACACTCCGTTCTTGCTTCATTATACCCTCTTCTAAGCCAGTACCAAAATCATTATATGATTCTAGGAGGAGACTGGAACACGTACCGAAATCCAAAACAAGACAAGTCAAGTACCCCCCTATCGTATAATAAACAAGCGTCCCTAACTTTAAATGAACTTAAATACGACTTCAATTTGTACGATCCCTTTAAATATGGAAATAATCCAAATAAATCAAATAATTTTACGTTCTACTCCAAATGTCATAAAATGTGGTGGAGAATTGATTTTTTCTTAATCTCGGAAGCACTAATTACCTTAGACCCTAAAGTGAACATATATGCTAGATACCTCTCCAACCATTCCAAAATTACCTTAAACTTTAATGGAAACCCCAAAAACTATACATTAAAAAGAGGATATAATTGGTCCCTGAACCCCAATCTTTTAACTAAAAAAGAAATAATTAATGAGATTCAATATATCCTTAAATTAACTCTGGCTATCATTACAAACCATCATCTCCCACCCGGATATTGAATGGGCGGCAATCAAAGCTCAAATTACGGGACTTTTTATTCAAAAAGCAACTTATTATAAAAAAACTCAACTCAGAGAGGAGCAGTCGCTGGAAACGAAAATAAAATCACTTGAACATGACCTAATAACTAATTTCAATACTCAAACAGAAACAGAACTATTGAAATGCCAAAAGGACCTCTACCTTTTACATAATAATAATTTATCCTTCCATGAAACCAAAATATTAGCTAATTATGCTAATGATGTTCAAACTCCATCTCGAGCACTAGCAAGGATTATTAACCAAACCAAATCATCCTCTCAAATTTCTGAAATATTTTATGAGAACAAAAACCATACTAAAAATGATGATATTATTAAGAACTTTGAGTTTATATATTCACAAACTTATGGAGATCAACTAATACTACCCTCAAAAGAAACCAGTACACACTTTCTCCAAAACCTTAACTTCCCAAAACTAGATCTAAAACAACAAGAAAAACTAACTGAGCCAATCTCCATAGATGAAATAACATTAACAATTCAGCAAATGAAATCACATAAATCCCCTGGTCCAGACGGTCTCACAGCAGTATTTTATAAAACTTTTTGCCCTAGCACAAATTCTATTCCATATATTAAACTATATAATAAATAATAAAATTAATGATGCATCTAAAACTATCTTTATACTTAAAGGAAAGGCAGACCCTAAAAATCCAGATAGTTACAGACCCATATCACTATTAAATATTGATACCAAAATCCTAACATCTATACTGGCAAACAGACTAAAAAACTTAATGGATAAAATTACCTCCATCGAACAATCTGGTTTTATAGCATTTAGACAAACGATTGATAATACACTAACACTAAATACACTAATCTCATATGCTAACCAAAACAACTTAAACATATATGCAATCGTTATTGATGCCCATAAAGCCTTTGATAGTGTAAACATGAAATTTCTATTCCAAATTCTACCCTACTTTAACATACCCTAAAAATTTATCCAAACCTTACAAATACTATACAATAACCCCTATACATCATTATATATAAACAAAACCTGGTCTAAAAGAATCCAGTCAAAAATGGAACCCATTAAGGATGCCCTTTATCTCCACTACTATTCAACTTATATCTAGAACCTCTCTTTTTAAATATAAAACAAAATGTATACCATAACTCTCCAATAATATATAACACCAAAATCTTCTTATCTGCATTTGCTGATGATCTTAATATTGACTGTACCACACCAATTTCGAATATAAAGAAAATACTATCTGCTATTGAGTGCTTCTCGACAATATCGAATTACAAAATGAACCTCAAAAAAACTAACATTTTCCCCTTAAAAACCCCTAAACCTTTCTCTCTTCTACCACTGGTAGGAAAAATAAAAACTGAAGAAATAATTAAATACTTAGGTATTACATTCTCTACAAACAACAAGGATTTTTACTCAAATAATAGAAAACAAAAATGGAATGACATCCTACTAGGCCTGAATAGATGGAAAAATCTAAGACTACCATTCTTGGCCAAAGTGTCAATAATAAAAATGAATGTCTTACCTAGATTATTATATATCTTCACGTCCTCCCAGATAACCATACCCAAGAAATTTTTCAAGCACATTCACACTGAATTTGCTAAATGTATCTGGGATCCTAAAAAAAACAGAATTTCATATGATAAATTAATGACCCCCAAAAACAAAGGTGGCCTAGACCTCCCAAACTTTGAAACATACTACTTAATTATAAACACCAATAGAATCTTGAGAATTGCGCAATACAACCCAATGGACAAATCTTGGTACCCACACTGGTTAAGAATATTCCATAACCATGCCAAAAGCCTGGATATAACTCCAAAGCAGTACCATTTCTAAACACCAACCTAATGAAATCCTATAATTTAATAGAACCTCTTAAATACTCCATCGTATTAACACAAAAACTATTTAAATCATTAAACCTGATACAAGCCATGATGATATTACAACCCTTACATAAAAACCCTAACCTCAAAATAAACAATCAGACATTAGATCTAAAACACTTCCCTTGCCTAATAAACATAACCTTACAAGACATATACCCATACTTAAATTGCTCGGTCCAAGAATTGAGAAACCAACTGCACCTCCCCAAATCATATTTACTGATCCTGAGACAGATTAAAGAATTGTGTATGAGTTATCTCCATGACACTATCATTAATAATGAAGACATAGCAACCTGTAACTTACTTTGGAAGACTCTCCTCCTAAACAAAAAATATACTTCATGTACTTCCAAAATGATTAAAGACATTAAATTTCAGAAATATATACTCATATCGGACTATTGGAGGAAAAACCTTCCATCCACTGATGATCATAAATTGATTCAAGCAATCAACTTAACAATAAAATCTATATCCCTTCAAAAATTGGCTTTTACTCAACTCATGATATATAATAATGCTTACTACACACCTACTATCTTACGCAAATTTAACTCTAATAATTCCCCAACCTGCCCACATTGCAAAGATAAAGCTGCTGACCTACTCCACATGTTCTGGAGCTGTAAATGTGTATTCAAACTGTGGAATTCCCTGAAATTGCAACTGCAAAAGACGGACTATCAAACATCTACACTCACCTGGGAATCTATGCTACACATCCTCCCAAATAACATATCCAAAAAACAAGCAATCATTCTGATCAATATTTTCCTCTTAATTAAACTTTATATAGCTACCAACTGGCTTAATCCAACCAAGAACTCTTGGGAGGGCTTTAGAGTATTGGCGATTAAACATATACTAGCCCATAAAATAACAATTAACAAAGGACCTCAAAATATTAAATCTTACAAACTTTGGGAACAGATTTTTTAATATCATACTTGCATAAATTACCACATATAAACCTATTCCACCATAATTAAGAATTCCCACATCATCTCGCATTCATAAACTACAGAAATAGTTATTTGCTTGTAAGATTTTACCTATATTAAGCATACTGAGATAACCTTATGCGAGATCCTCTGAAGGCAATAAAACGTTGCAAATCATAAAACTTTAAAGTACAGAGATGCACTCAGGTGTGTAAGAAAAAGCTTTTATTCCGTTACACCTGAGTGCATCTCTGTACTTTAAAGTTTTATGATTTGCAACGTTTTATTGCCTTCAGAGGATCTCGCATAAGGTGTTTGGTTTGCTGTTACAATTTTTTGCGTAAGATCCTCGTCTCTACGGAAAGCAGCTCTGCATTGGGACTGTATTATACTGAGATAACCTGTTTTATTGTGTTGAATTGTGGAAGCATCTATGTACATAGTGTAAATAAGATTATTTTTTGATTAACTTTCTTTTGTTTTAACCTGAATGCAGAACATTTGTGTAACATTCACTTACTTCCGTTTGTATATGCAACATCTCAATTTCTCATCTGTTATATTGCAAAAATAAATAAACATTATTGAAAAAAAAAATAAAAACAGTAATCTAATTAAGAAACAGCATGGTGTTGCAACATGGATTGATGTTAATAATGCAGACAAAATATGTCCTTCATGGCACTAGAACTTATGCAGTAACCTGCGAAAAACTTAGCTCAAGTTCAGTAAACACTGTCCTACCTGTGATTTTTGGAATAATGGTAACATTAACAATATACAGTGGCTCACTCTGTGTTGCTCTGCTCCCCACCTCTTTAATTTTTCAAACAGCATCTCCAAATGAATTGTGCAAGTAATATCCCTAGGCAGAGAGAGTCAGTGATGGCAAGAAAATGCAAGCAACATACACTCTAACTCAAGGGATTTCTGCACAGCTATGTAAAAGCATCGTCAACATACTGTATCTGTCCAAGATATATATATTTTTTTTTTGTGGGGTATTACTGTTATGGTTCAAATGATGGTAGAACTGCTACAACATAAAACAAACAGAATATAAGTAAACTTATTAGCTACACTCCAAAACCTGTGTAGACATGTTATGCACCTCATTAACATCTTCACAAGTAAATACATGTAGTTTTTCTTTTGTTAGACAGAAAATTCTATATATATAATAGATGTCCCTGGTTAATGTGTTTTATTCTTTCTTTTGTCTCCAAAGAATTGTGCAGTTATGTTTGAGTAGAGAAAAGTACATATATATATATATATATATATATATATATATATATATAAATGTTTTGATTGAGCTGGCAAAATTAGGTTTATTTATGTTGTACTCTAGTGGGTTACCTGGTTGGAGTTTCAGCTGTCTCTTTTTAGAATGGAGAGTTTGTGGTTAGGTGGGTGTTTGTATTTGGTTAGGGTGAAGAAATGGCTGGCTTATAGTATTGCCACCTTTTCAGAGAGATTTTTACAAAACAAATCATACCATTAAATTGTGCAAAGAAGCAGAATTTACTTTTTTGCAAAAACAAAAGCTCACTTTTGTAGAATATTAGCTGCCTGTATTGCTTCTTTCCATACTAAGTTGTTTCTGACAGAGAATAAATATTTTATGCAACAGTTACAGGATAGCTAAAGCATTTATTTTTACAAAATGTTAGCAAGAATTTGCCATTTTGTGTTTGTTTTTTTCCCCACGACAGAACACAACTGCTCATATGGAGAATGTCCTATGTAAAGAGAGACAGGTTTCATTATAATGGCCTGAAAACATAGTATAGCAGCTTTTGAAGGTGAATGTTTTCAAGTCATTACTTTTTTTTTTACTTTATGGAAATATTATTTGTATTTATTTATTTATTTATTTATTTATCTATTTAGCATGTGTCCCCCAGGATGGTCTGACTGGATGACAAGCATATCTCTTTTCAGCAGAGGCCTATGGAGATGAAAATTACATATTGGATAAAACAATAGCATAGAGGACACACAAAAAATATATATGCAATCATATTGCATGTGTGTATCAGTTAAATCACATAGTGTAGCTTTTATATAAGATGTCTCGTATAAATTTATCAAGGAGGAAAAAGTACCAGCAAGGGTAGAGGGGAGGTAGTGAAATCGATAGTTTAACAGATGTAGTAGGAATCAGGCAGGGACAAGAGAGGTATAAAATGGTACAGAGTACAAACAGTTACTTGAGATACAGGAAGATACAGGTATAGTTATTTATCAGTCTAGTGCATGGCATGAGCAAAATCATGTTTGGTTTTGGTGAACTTTAAGAAGTTTGAGTTTTGGGTGAGTAGGAATTTGTTTTATGTAGAGGTTGATAGAGTTCCATAACTTAGAGACATAGTTGGAATGCACAGAGTCACCAACCATGTTGGTAGATTTTGTTAACTTTAGCAGTGATTAAGTGCTGGATTGCAGGTATCTAATTGGTGGGGTATAGCCGAGAAGTATGTTGCAAAGGATTAGGCAGTTGCCAGGTTGGTAGATTAGCTTATGGGCAGTTACTAATTGAGTGTATGTAAGGTGATCAGACAATTCAAGTCATTCTATTTCTTTAAGGGCAGTAGTGTAATGGTCAGTGGGGGGAGATTTGTTCCAAATGGAGCTATTTTGTTGTAGCATAAAATTAGTTTAGTGTTTAGGGTAGCTTTCCAGGTTAGTTAGTATGGAAAATGTGTAGATAAGAGAGGGTAAGAGGTATGTAGTTGCAAGGATTTTCTGCTGGTCTCGGTAAAGTAGAGTTTGAATCTATAGACGGTGCCTTCTTTTTGACATATTTTCTATGACATTATCTAGATGGTGATCAAAGCTGAGGTGTTCATCTATTGTGACATCAAAAAGTTTGATTTTGTTTAGAAGTTAGAGAAATGTAGCATTTTGAAATGTTGCAATAAAAGTGTGTTTCAGTTCTGATACATTTTTTGGGTAAAGAGCATCAGTTTTATTTAGTTGAGTTTGAGAAGCAGTTAAGAATTTGATAGCCTTGTTTTAATGGAGAAGAAGCATGCTTGAGTGATTGTTAGTAGAACAAGGAGGGTAGGTGCAGGGCAGATAAGGGTGGAATTGCCTGTGTATTGTACTATAGGTGCATGCTTAGTGGCCTGCTAGAGAGAGAGTTGGTACAGATATTGAATAGTAAATGACCAATGGTGGAACTGTGTTGGACCACAGTAGAGGTTGGAAGTAAGTAAGAGTAAGTGTGGAGCCATTTGACTGCTTGTGTTCTGCCAGGCAACTGTGGAACCATGATAGTGATGTTTGGGGAATTTTGAGTTGATCATGGAGTTTTTGTTGTGGGACTGTATCAAACGCTTTAGAAACACACAGGAAGATAGAGGAGACTTGGTGACCTTTGTTTTTCTCACAGTTAACTGTACTGGTAAAGTTATGAACTGCTGTGATTAGGTCAAAAGCCATGCATTTTGAGATGATATTGTTTTGAAGGAGGTAGGTCAGGAGCTGCAAATTAATTTATTTTTCAAGAAGTTTTGCTAGTATGAATAGTATAGCTGTGGGTCTGTAATTAGATAAATCAGTTGAGGTATCAACTTTCTGTAACATAATTGTATAAGCTGTTTTCCAGAGGGAGGGTGTTAGACTTTCACTGATAGAATGGTTAATAAAAAATGATAATTTGTGTGCTAAAGATTTGGCTCTTAATGATAGATATTAATTTGGTAGTTTGTCGGCTACTAAGGTTGTAGGCTTCAATTTTTTTTAGATACCTTTTCATTGTGGATGTGGGGAACAGGTTTGAATTGAAATAGAGTGGCAGGGTATTGTAGGGAGAGCAAAGTCTGAGGAGTTATTTTTGAGTAGTTTAAGTACAGTTGGAATGAAATGGTTGTTGAATTAATTGGCTATACTCTCTGGATTTTTGCTGTTATTAAGAGATGGAATATCAGCCTGCCCTGGCTTGAACAGTTCGTTAATTGTATTCCAGAAAAGTTTGATGTTGTTGTGGTGTCTTTGCTGAAGACTGAGATCATACGTTTGTTTATCAGATTTTATATTTTAAAGCAAAAACAAACAAAAAATACTTCCAACAACCAGGTACCTGTGTCCAAATACACACAAAGTCTGAGTATCAAGAATAAGCAGACGGACCCAGGCAAGGCTCTTCTCTCCAGTGTAAAACTCAGGTTTATTCACAGTACAAAATGCACAAGTGCTTTCACAAACAGCTTCATCAGGTGCTTAAAATGACATAAAAATACCCCCTCCTTTTATACACCTATTTACAAATCACATGACTTTACTAATTATTCATCACATGGCACTGACATTACATCAGAACAATTCCAACACAATAAAACATTTTATTAAAAATAAAAATATATAAAACACTCTTTAAATTACCTAAATAAAGGTCTTGACTTAAGTTTAGGTCTTAGTGGGTACAT
Organism: Protopterus annectens; assembly: GCF_019279795.1. NCBI lineage: Eukaryota > Metazoa > Chordata > Ceratodontiformes > Protopteridae > Protopterus > Protopterus annectens. The sequence goes on along the minus strand of NC_056729.1, from coordinate 211,184,552 downwards.
GGTCATTCAGGCCATGTCCTGCATCCCCCCTTAATCTAACTATCCAAGTTGCTTCTAACTCCTCAGTGTGATTACATATATCACCTGCTCTTACACTTGGGCAAATCCTGCCTATTGCCATAAACTTAAAAATATGCGATGGATCCAAAAAGTTAACTTCCAAATCAGAGCATTTTGATGTAAACTTCAAGAAATCTGTACTTTCATTAAAGTACTTTTCAAACTGAGAAAAGCCACCAAAATACACCATGCTATAAAAAGATCATCTACAAATCTCCTGAAAAACAGACCAGTTCTGAGTATGTTTAGTCACATCATTTGTTACAGAAAGATAGTATGTATCCATCTTATACATTTAGAAATGTAGCACGTAATCAAGTTTTCAGAGCCTCAAGGTTAAATGCTAGGGATGTTGACTTTCTACAACAAGTAGAGACAGTGACTGAAGAACTGAGAGAAAGGAGCTATAATGAAGGAATGATTCAAACTAATGTAGTAGATGTTGTGAACATGAAGGACACTAGAGCTAAACCCTATTATTCAAATGGAGAAAGACAGACGTTTAGGGATAGAATGAGGCAGGGTAGTAATAAGTTGAAGCTACACCAGTGATGTTGATAAATATATGGATATTATTCGAAGGCACTGGAATATCCTGACTACTGATAAAGAAATAATTATAGTGATAGAAAATGCACCTAAGTTCCTAGTTAGGAACAAGAAATCCTTGAAAAGGAGATTGTGTTATCCTAAGGGCAGGCATTATGAACATGAGTCCACAGGGACTTTACCTTGTGGTAAATGCTCTTTTTGTAGTGAGATAGGTACTAGTTCAGAATTTGACCATCCTGATCAAAAGAAGAAGTACAAGTTTAAAGGTAGTGCCACATGTGAAACTAAACATATAGTTTATCTTGCTCATTGTTTAAGATGTAGGAAATTTTATATTGGGAAGACTGATTGGTGTTTCAAAGACAGGATTTGTGAACACCTGTATCACATTAGTAAAAGGAACAAAGTTAGTGCCTTAGCCAAACATGTTATTAGTACAGATCCATCGCATGTTTTTAAGTTTATGGGAATAGGCAGGATTTGCCCAAGTGTAAGAGCAGGTGATATACGTAATCACACTGAGGAGTTAGAAGCAACTTGGATAGTTAGATTAAGGGGGGATGCAGGACATGGCCTGAATGACCATGTTCTCATAAGACCTAAACTTAAGTCAAAACTTTTGTTTAGGTAACTTAAAGAGTGCTTTATATATTTTTATTTTATTTTTAATAAAATGTTTTATTGTGTTGGAATTGTTGTGATGTAATTGTCAGTGTCATGTGATGAATAATTAGTAAATTCATGTGATTTGTAAATAGGTGTATAAAAGGAGGGGGTATTTTTATGTAATTTTAAGCACCTGGTGAAGCAATTTGTGAAAGTGCTTGTGCAGTTTGTACTATGAATAAACCTGAGTTTTACATTGGAGAGAAGAGCCTTGCCTGGGTCCGTCTGCTTATTCTTGCTACTTAGATTTTATATTTTGTTTAGTAAACCTCTCAGTTGTCAAAAATTGCCAAGGGTTGTTTGGTTTCTAGTCTGTAACCATGCTTTTTATCTCTATATATCAAAAGCTTTTTAGTTTCTTTAATTAGCCATGGGGCAGGGTTGTTTTTTCTTTTTTGTTATAATAAAGGCTTGATGGTCAAAGATTTGTAAGATTGTGTTGTTGAAATATGTAATGGCTTCATCTAAGGATAGGGTTTTTGGGGATACCCAGTTGCAAGTTTTTACTGTGGATAAAGGGTGACATAATGCGTGATAGCCACAGTTGGCAGGTATTCGCTCAGTATATCTGGTAGACAGCCAGCGATACTAATGTTATCATGTGGCGTAAGTCTCCAGTCCAGTATTGATTGGCTATTCAGTTCTAGTGTGAGAAGTTCTAACTTAAGTCTGTAGAATGACTCAATTTGGGTTAAAGGAATGGTTAGGGTTGTGCACTGAATTGCTTTAAATTTATGCTTTCTTATGTTTTTTTTCCTTTTAAAGCTGACACGATGATGTGTGCTTGATTGGGATAGTTGTTTATTTGAGTTTGTGTTTTATTATTCAGCTCTTCCTCTTGTTTTGATATTTTCTTTCCATGTTTTGCACGGAGAAAAGAAAAACATTCACAAAACCCAAAGTACTTGTTATTTTGGTTCTTATACCCATTTAACCCCATATTCAATACATATCACTACTCTTTGAGTATCATCAAAGTGTTTATTACCACTCTGTGTAAGTAGGTATCAAATCCCTAAACAAGCAAAACTCTTACTGTAATACAAATATTTTAAACAGAAACTGACTACACTCCATGTACGAAAATAAACAGTACCATTTCATAAACCAGCTATTGCAAACTATATTAAACTTGTAGAATCTAAATCTGCTCTTCATATCCTCCCACCTAACTACTCCCTCTCCTCTGCCAGTTCTCTTCCCTTCTCAGCTCTTTCACTGTACCACAACTACTTTTTTTAAGTCCTCATGGTATTCTACCAACCATGAATCTTTCTCTGATGGTAATAGTTTGACGGAATCTACCTTTTTATATTATATACTTAATAGGTACCATGCCTGTTTGAGATCTCATTATTATTCCTGTATTCTAATATGTTCATTTATAAGTTGTATTTTCTTTTTCCTGTTGTCTACACTACAGTATGCATGCATTTGTATATTAATATGTATGATGCTTTGTTTTCAAATTTGTCATTCTCTGGAGCTTTTCTCCTTGGGACTCCTCTGAAAAAGGGCTTTGCAGCCTAGTTGGACCAAACCGGTTAACAAATGTCAAATAAATAAATAAATTTCACAAAAACATAAGATTAAGCTGGTAAAAATGAAATTAAACCCAAACTGCCACTACTCTGAACCAGTATTACTGGAATAATTGACTTGTAATTAAAAAAAAAATAAAATAAATAGAGCTATAACTAAAATATAACATTGCAACACACTACCAACTAGATTAATGAGTTTACAATAGTTGTATTTCACTCACTTAAGTCACAGCCCAAGCGCTCATTTACCCAGTCAGTTTGAACAAAGAGGAAATTAGGTAAGTACAACAGCTTTGGGAAGTTAGTAGGGGATTGAAGGTTAGGGATTGAGGCTTGGGATTTGAGTTAAGGAGTGAGTGAGTCTTTTAAGGTTAAGGAGTACGGTTTGAGAATAGGATTACAGATTGCTGGTCTGAGATTAGGGTTAGGGGTGACCAGGGGCAGACTGGGACAAGAATTAGACTCTGGCAGCTGAAGGGGTGAGGCCAACTAGAAAGAGCTGGGCTATGATACAGTTGGATCAACACTGATCATGCTTACCATTTCATATTGCACATGTTAAATAGTCTACCAAATACTATATAGATAAATCACATTTTAGAGCTAATGAGATGTTTAGGTTATGCTCTAACAGCACAAAACCTAAATCTCTCTAAACAGTAAAAGAAGTAGTTGGTCTTGACTGCATGAAACTAGTGAGTACACATGATGTAGTAAACATACAGTGTACTGTTATCATGTAATCTGCATTTTATACAATGCCAAGTGAAAAGTAAGGAGATTTGGAAATCCCACTGTACTATCTTCATTTATTATTCACAATTCAAGTTCACTCCAATACTTAATGTGCCAGTGGTTCTGAGAGACACTGACACAGGCTTGTATGACAGTTGACTTTACCAAAATACTCATTAATCTTGCAAAGCCAGAAGTAGAACAGTAAACAACAGGACTAGTCAACTCATTTCATTCCCAAGCAGCCCCTCTCCCCTTTGCCGAACAAAAGTATCAGCTTTGGCCCTGCCAAGATAAAATTAACATACTTGCATTAATTTAATTTAGTTAATAGAAACATTAGTCTCAATTTATGTGTGTCGGCTTACCTTATGCAAATACGCATTTCATTTTATTTATTTTACTTTTGTTTACCCAGGTTTGTCAACTGTTTTTAGTCAACAAAAGCCTTTTCAGCATATGTCCAGGGAGTATACTTCTCAACCTCTTAGCACAAAAATCTGAACAAAGCCTGAAATAGTGTGTGTGTGTGTGTGTGTGTGTAGGGGGGGGGGGGAGACAAAGGCCCAGAAATAGGAAAAGGTTTTAAAAACTGCTCTTATAAACTTAGAACATTTCTAGAATAGCAGGATTTGTGTTAAATTTTCTGAAAGATATGAAGTCTGAAACATAAATGTATAACACTGTTTGGTGACTTCAATCCTCAGCAATTTGCCAGAAAACCACAAATTTTATGAAGAACAGACCAAAAATATGAGGCAAAAATCTGGACAGTTGAATGATATTCTGGGGAGATCAGCTTAAACTTATTACAAACGTTTTTAAACAGGCATTCAGCCTACACATGAACAGAGATGAAATAAAGTATATTTAGAATGACTCATACAATTGCTAATTAGATTACATTAATCTGAAAATACAGATAACTATTACAGTCTTGCAAACCCCAGAATTACAACAACAGTAACCAGCAGGGCAAGTTGATTCATTCACACATAGCCCCAATCCCTGTAGCCCACTCCAGCCAAAGTATCTGATTGATCTTGCGAGGCTTCTGTCCTCCTCCCAAAAAAAAGAAGTTTAAAGGAGAAAAGCAATTTTCAAGATCTCCTGTGTCTTCTGTCTTTTATTTTCAACTTGTCAACACTCAGCATTTTGAGTGCTGACATTTCAGTAGGGAGCCATCATCTACAGTTACTAATACAAACAAGTACCCTGAAATTTACAATTGCCATGACTTTAACTATGAAATGTCTGTTTAGATTCAGGATATATAAACCTGTCTGTCCTGTTTAAATACATGCAAGTGCTGTACCCACATCAATAAAAGATGTCCCTTAAACCAACCACTTGACTTCAGTGTCCTTTGTATCTAGCCAACTTTTTCATATTGTTGCCTGTTTTGTAAGTAAATCTGTGGTCTTCAGCTATCATCCAGTCGCTTTGTTGTTAGAAAGTCAAAAAGGCTAGTTTTGCAGTATAAACGTCTCTACTGCATTACTGGCTGGTAACGTGATTGAAATAAATTTTAACTCAGAGGAACTTTGCACCCTTTTACTTACCTTCTAACTTTTTAGTGAATGAAATAAGGATGTCACTCTACTCAAGTACTGTCTGCTCTGGACAGCCTCTATTTAAAAGTTTTGCTCTCATATTTAGTCTCTTCATTAAAGAACTACCAAAAATATGATCTCCAGTGAGCAACTGTCCTTGGAATTTAGAGAATGTTGTTCTTAATATCAGTGTAATGATTGGTATTATGCATTAATGTGTCTTTAACAGTAACATACTTTTTGTATATTTTGAATTGTATTATCTGTGATGTTGCCATGTTTTACTGCTTGTTTCTTCTTCTACTTCTTCTTTCGGCTGTTCCCATTAGGGGTCGCCACAGCGGGTGATCTGTTTCTATTTCTTCCTGTCCTCTGCATCTTGCTCTGTCACAGCAACCACCTGCATGTCCTTTCGCATCACATCCATAAACCTTATATTAGGCCTTCATCTTTTCCTCTTACCTGCTAGCTCCATCCTTAGCATCCTTTACCCAATATACTCAGCATCCCTCCTCAGCACATGTCCAAACCAATGCAATCTCGCCTCTCTGGCTTTGTCTCCAAACTGTCCAACCTGGGCTGACCCTCTAATATACTTACATATAATATAATAATATATATATATATATATATATATATATATATATATATATATATATAATTATATTATGCAGTGCATTTCTTAGTGCCAGTCCCAAGCCTGGATAAATGGGGAGGGTTGCGTCAGGAAGGGCATCCGGCATAAAACATTTGCCAAATGAGATATGCGGAAAACAATACAGATTTTTTTGTCATCTTTCCTATGGCACACTATTTTGTAGGTTTTCTTTAATGCATATAGCTTTGTTCTTGTCACAGAAACAAAATCAACACCAAACTGTATATACACGTATGGAGAGTTTTCTCTTTCTTTTAACATTCTGTTTAAATATATTCAGTAATACATTCACATTTAAGTTTTGTAACATCTTCCCTCCTCCTCCATTAGTACAGTGCTGTTTCCAGAGCAAAACTAGTACACATTTTCTTTTTAAAACATTTTAGCCTGTCTTCAATCTTCTTCATAGTATATTAACCCTTCCTTGTATCCATCATATATTTATTTCCCTTCAGGTGAAATGAAAGCTATATATCACTCTTATCACATAAATCTTTTCATGTGCACCACTTGTTTACTTGGATGGTCCGACTGAAACAGTGCACATTTTCTGCAGAGGCCCAGAGAGAAAAGCTCCAGCCTAAGCTTACATATAAAATCAGCACATCAATTAATAGAATTTATAGATAAAGAAATGAGTGTTAACACATTTACAGGATAAAAATGTAAAAACAAAAATATATACATAGTATCAAATAGAACAAGACTTTAAACATTTGAATAGAGACAATATAATGGGTGAATTTATATATGTGGAGGAACATAACATTAGTTAGGAAATTAAGTAGGGAGAATCACTTAGGCAAAGTAGTGCATAGTTAGTAATACTTCTGTGGTAAGAGTTGCAGCTAGGAATGTAACTACTTATAGAGAAGTAGTGTTAGAAGGGATATGTTAACAGAGTTAGTACGTACAGACAAATTGTATAAGAAATGCTAAGTTAATAATTAACCTGGAGTGTTACATGTGCAAAGCCAGGATTCAAATAAGTGTGTTTTGAGAGATATTTTGAAATGATTAAGTTTGTCAAATGTGATTACACATTTAGTCAGTTGTTTGCTTGCTTAATCTATCACGTAATCATTTGCAATGCTTAATTTCTACTTTTCTGTCATGTACTTAACTAAAAAGATAAGCAGATTTTCCTTTTATGTTGCTCTAAGACAGTATATGTTGCATATCTCATCAAGGCTCTCCAAAGATGCTCTACTTTTTTTCCTACAAAATCAACTTGCTTTTCCTACTAACTACTTATAAGTGTCCTTTAATTTCCTTTTCTAATGTTCCTTCAGACTTATAACTTTTTCTAGGCTTAGCATTATAATTCAGTTGGTTAATACCAATTTAATAAGCCATAGAACATTTCAACTTGCCTACTGACAAACATTACTCCACTTATTCTTTTCTATCTTCATCCCTTAAGTGCCCCTGCTCAATCCTCAGTCTTCCCTCAAACCCCCATCAGTTTCCCTGCAGGAGAAGGAAGGTGTCATTAGTGCTTCAGTTAATACTAAACTACTGTAGTGGCATAAAGGGATAAGGTCATGACTAAGTACCAGGTGACCCAGGTTTGGTTAGTAGTTTGGGTGTCTGACAGAGCAGCAAGAAAGGATGGGGGCATGCCATCCAGGGTGGTAGGGGTTCACTGGGTATTAACCATTGATGTCCCTGGCAGAGGCTGGGGAGTAGTACAGGGGAGGGCATGATCTAAAAGGGAGCAGATTGGGAATAAGACTGAGCTTCCATGGAGGTAGGCCAAGATGTTGCACTCACCCATTAAATGCCCACCTCATGAAACAAATCACATAATCAGGGGAGGAAGGGAAAACTAGGAGTAGGCCTTAGAGTAAAACCCCCTTCAGTAGATACATGATGCCCTTCGGATACACATTAGCCCCAGCCAAAATTTTTCTTGGTCCAGGGGTGGAAGGAGGACTAGTAGACCCAGCCCAGCAGTAGATGGGGGAGCACAGAGGACATCTCTTAGAATGAAGTAGAGTCAATAGCTTCCCCCACAAAAAAATGTTGAGAATTAATTGGCACCTTTTTCTAGTCTATAAAGCATGATAAACACCTTAATGGTTATTAAGCACATTAGGATAACCATAATTTTAGATCTTATTTATTACACTCTAATTGCCATTAATCAAACAGCAAAACTGACGCAATTTAAATGCTACCTCCAACTTTGCTTTTCACTTCACTACATCGCTCAGTTATTTTATCTTTTTTACACTAACTCTTAAACCATATACTTTCCACCCCTTAGCAACTCACTTCATCTTTAACTGTTTTAATTATTTATTCCACAATATCAATCCAGTTACATAACCATATCCAGCTTTTATTTCCATTCTGATATTCTACCGCTGCAGGCAGCTTCTGGTTGCTTTACTAACTAAGCTGGATGGACAGTTCTAGTACATTGGCTTTTATACACTTGGTAATGCTACAACACAACAGACATAACACACAGCATTTTTCATTACAATAAATACTTCATAACAATTGTTATTATCTTGGAATACTCTTGCATAGATTAAACTGCATCTGTTTCATGTTTCAGTGTTTCCCTTTTATAACAGTAGTTCTTTTGAATGCATTTTTTTGTCTTATCATACACACAGTTATGGAAATTTAAATTAAATTAACAGCATTGGTTTCTAATATTCAAATAAGTTTGTCGCCAGATTAGTTTGCATTCCTACACATACTCTCAAGTACTATTATATCTATTTTTCAAATGGGGAATGCCAACATTTTTTCTTTTTTGATGAGGTAATGTGAAAATATAATATTGTAACTCCCATATCACTCACATTAAATTTGTAATCAACCATTAATGTAGGGCTAAACACTATCACTTGAAAATATTTTACCTTATTCAAACTGGAATAGAATCATACTTGGAAAAACGGGATATAAGCATATAAAAAATATGCCTTTGTGACACATTCAGTAAAGAGTAGAGTTTAATCAAACTGTTTAGTCCTAGCTAAGATTTCATTTGCTTTTTTGCTGCCCCATCTTGACACACCATGACTTATATGTTTCCTCTACTCTCAAACCAGTAATGAAGGAAAACTCATTTTTGTGGCATATTCAGTACAACTTGAATATAAACAAGTTTTTTTCTGCCCCATTGGAACTTTACCAACTTATGTCTCTATCTACTGTTCAGTGTTTCTTAATGTATCAGGGCTCATAATATTTTATTTCCCTTGAACTACCACTTTATGTAAAACCTCTCATAGGTCCTGAGTACTCATAAGTCCTCATAGTCATAAGTCCTAGGCAATCAGTCTGCAGACTATTTCATGCCTAGCCAAAACAATATTCAAAAATTTGCCTCTAGCTTCAAGGAGGGCAAAACAAAATAGACCAGGAGAGAATTTAAGGCTGCTCTTCCAATTATATAAGTTGATCTTGAAGGTGGCAAGGGTGCTACTGTGCTTGACATGTAGTGGAAGTTTGTTCTCAGTTTATCTAGCCTTATTTTTCTAAATGTCACTGTTGCAGACCGGGAGATCTCTGTTGACATAGATTTTAACTCCTACTCACCTTCCACTTCCCTAGATATATTAATGTCTTTTAGTTCAGTCATAGTTTTCCTATTTGCCTCATTTTTAACTGTGTCAGTCTCACTGGTAGCTCTTTTATTTGCTCAGTTGCCTCATCAGGATTGCCAAACACCAAAATATTTCCTTCCCCAAATAGCTTTAGTGTTACATCAAACACCAGATTAAATTTCATTCCTTGACATTTACATTCCCTTGTGACATTAATAGACAGAGAATAGCTGCATAAAGTAATCACTGAATAATCTTTAGCCTTGAATACCATTTGGCATGCAATTGGCAATTTTCTGCCTGGATGCTACAATTTCTAGCATTTGTTGTCTCTCTCTGTCTCATCACAAGTTGAAAACTCATTCAGTATTACCTAGACTTTCCTAACCTGAACTCTCTTTCCAGCTGTGGCAAGAATTTTACTAAAGTAATGTCCAAGATATCTTCAGTTAAACTAGTCTGTTTGGCCATTACATCTCTCACAGACCAGTAAATCACTTTTCCTTCTTCCTCCAAAGCACCATGTAATTTTAAGATTCATTTTTAACTTCTCTTATTCATAAATAACTTAATTTGATGGAGCCTGTTTTAACTGTTCCCTACAGCCTTCTCATCAATATCTGCTATTAGCTATATAATTGGTCCGCCATTTCCTGTTGGCTTTGCAGATATTTTTCATTGTCAAGAGTGGAAACTTCAAGCATTTTCATATATTTATTTATTTATTGAAATTTGTTAACCGGGAAAGTCCCAATGGGTCAGAAAACCATTTTCAGTGGAGGCCTGGGGAGAAAATCTCCACATAAAGTACAGACATTACTAGAGTTTACAGTTGTGTGTACACAGTTACATTCTAGTAAAGCATAATACAGTTTAAATTTAGTACATTATTACATACAGTTGTAGGCACTGTACAGCTTAATATGTGACTAGAATATTGGTTTTACAGCCAAAAATAAGATACTAGGTAGACAAATTTATAAAGGGTTAATTAAATGAGTAGAAGTTATTTAGTTTTATAGATTTTAGAGAGTGGGACATTTTAAGAGTAGATTACAGGACAGTGGGAGTATGATGGTGAAGGATAGTGGTCTAAAACAGAAGCGATTTGAACAAATTTATAAAGGGTTAATTAAATGAGTAGAAGTTATTTAGTTTTATAGATTTTAGAGAGTGGGACATTTTAAGAGTAGATTACAGGACAGTGGGAGTATGATGGTGAAGGATAGTGGTCTAAAAACAGAAGCGATTTGAGGGTTAGTATAATTGTCATGAATAGATATAATTTGGAATATGAAGTCTAATATGCTGTGGAGAACCGGGGTTATAAATGGGGATATAAAACGTGGAAGATGTAAGTAAATAGTAGGTAATAATTTCAGGAAAGAGAGTAGGAAATGAAGGTTGAAGGACAGGCAGCAGGAGGAGGGAAATCGGTAGTATCAGATTTATAGTAAAGAGATGGGAAATTGAATATGTTAGTGTTTAGTGGAGGAACAAGGATAATCTGATGTGATTTTTAGTTAAAAAAAGGAGAAAGGAGCCACTCATTGATTAGCCATGGAGAAAATAAATTATGTAGTAGATAACATTTTGACGGGGAACAAGTTTTTGAGTTGATTCAAGTCATCAGTGATGTTAATAGTTCACCACAGCGAGAGAGAATATTGTCATCCCCATCAAATCCATTAGCTTGATTTGTATTGACTGTAAAGCAAAAGTTACCTCACATTCAGCTAAAAACCTGTTTATTCTCTCTCACTCTCTCTCTGTGGTGAACTATGAACATCACTGTTGACTTGATTTAACTCGTTCCCCGTCAAAATGTTATCTACATAATTTATTTTCTTCATGGCTAATCGCTGAGTGGCTCATTTCTTCTTTTTTTAATTTTTACTAAAATCCCATCAGATTAGCAATGTTTAATACTAAGTGTTTTTCACTTGGATTCAACTAGAAGGTTCTGGAAAATTTTCCAACCTCAATTAACTCTACTCATATATTCCTACTGTTTTTGAAGTTTTAGAGTGTTTTTATAGTTGCTCAGTTTGTGTTATACATGTTATTTTGGGGGAATATATATATTTTTTCTGTTCTAAAATATTTTTGGATAATATTGCTTGCTAGCTGGGGTGTCTGGGATTTATATATTGGAGTGCATCTCCTTCGTAAAATTTACCTTTCCTTCCTTTCTCTGTTCAGATTTTTGATTTCTACTCTTTTTGCCTTTAATGATGCTTTACTATTTGCATGTATGTTATTATCATTTTATTTATTTACATTTGCTGACCGGGAATGTCTGACTGGACGCAGGTCCATTTTCAGTGGAGGCCAGGGGAGAAAAGCTCCACAAATTAAAACATTACCGACATAGTTACAGATGAAGAATCCTAGCAATTAAAATATTACAAACATAGTTACAGATGAAGAACATAGTACATTCAGCAGATAACTAGTATCTGTTCTATCCACGAAGTCATAGCAGATATTAATTGTTACAATAAGAAGTTACTGCCATATAATAAGTAGATAGGCATGGAAGTATCAGAGCTTGCTGTAATCAAAGGTAGTTTGTGGGGTGGAAGAGAGGTAGAGGGTAGCTGGAGTGGGAGAAGTTAGAGGGGAGAGTTACAAGGGTATAGCCAGCATGTTTTAGGTGCGCTTTAAGTAAAGCTTTGAAGTGGGTGCATGATGGTAGAGAGGTTATTGTGGGGAGGAGGGTGTTCCATAATTTGGCTATAGCACTGGAGAATAGTGCTTCTCCAGCAGTGTTATTGGCTCTAGTAACCTGTAATTGATTTTTGTTGCTGAATCATAGTGGTCTGGTGGTGAGATAGGGTTGGAGTAGATACTGGAGGGATGGGGCCTTTAGAGGATGGTTAAACAGTTTGTGGGCGAGTGCGAGTTGATACCATTGAAGGAGGTGAGGGAGTCCTAGCCAGCCTAGTTCAATAAGTGAGAGACAGTGGTGACTGTGGTAGGATGCCCCGGTGGTGAATTTGGTGATTTTGTTGTAGCAGGTCTTGAGTTTATTTAGATTGCATTGCCTTAGGTTAGTATATATTGCAAAGGCATAAAGTAGGGTGGAGATAAGGTGCGAATTTGCAACTGAAATCCTAGCTGCTTTGGTGAGTAGTTGCTTATTTCTGTATAAGGCTCCTAGTTTTTGGTGGACTTCGTTTATGGTCATGGATATGTGAATATCAAATTTGAGATTGTTGTCTATTTCGACTCCTTGCAATTTGGTGTGATCTTTTGGGTGGATAGTGGTGTTGTCTTTTGCTGTGATGTTAAAGTCAGAGTTGTTTTGAGTATGTTTGTGGGTTTGAAGATGAGGAGCTTAGTTTTGTTTGGGTTGAGTATTAACTGGGCATCGGATAGCCAAGTTTCAACAGAGGAAAAGGCATCCTGTGTGACCTTTTGCAGTTCGGGTAGGTACTAGGCTGAGCAGATGATGGTTGAGTCATCTGCATATTGTATGAGTGTGCCATGTTTGGTGGCAGAGGCTAGATTATTTGTGAAAATAGAGAAGAGTAGGGGTCCAAGGATGGATCCTTGGGGAACACTAATAGAGACAGGTAGTTGGGGAGATATGTCATTTTGTCATACAACAGATTGCTGGCGGTCAGACAGGTAACTTTGAAACCAGTTGGTGACTGATTGAGAAAAGGATAGGTTATTGAGTAGATAGAGGAGTTGTTTGTGTGGGACCATGTCAAATGTTTTAGATAGGTCTAGGAAAGTAGCAGAGGAGAGATGGCCATTGTTTTTATGGTGAAGAATAGTGTTAGTAAAAGAGAGTAAGGCAGTGGTGGTGCTATGGTTTGGTCGGAAACCATGTTGAGTATTAGAAAGGAGGTTGTTAGTAAGGAGGTAGTCTGAGATTTGAGAGTGAATGCATCTCTCTAGTATTTTGGAGAGTGGAGATAGAATCGATATGGGGCGGTAGTTGGTTAGTTCTGTGGAGGGGCCACCTTTGTGAAGGGGAATGATGTGTGATATTTTCCATAGTGTAGGGACGTAGCATTCTGACAGAGATCAGTTAATCAAGATGGATACTGGGTAGGCTGGGGCGTCAGCTGCAGTTTGTAGGAATTCACCTGGGAGGTTGTCTACTGCTAATTTTGTGGGTTTAAGTTTAGTTAAAAGTTTTCTTATGTTGGAGGTAGGAATGGGAGAAAATGAGAAGAGTATGGGGAGATTACTGGGTGAAGGTGTGGCGTATAGGGGAAGGGGGTTGTGTTGTCTAGCTAGTGATAGTACGGTTTGTGTGAAGTGTGTGTTGAATGAGGTAGCAATATTTTCTAAGGAGTGAGGAATGTTAGATGTAGGGGTATTGATTTTACCTGGGTGGAGGATGGAGTGTATGGAGGTACAGAATTGTTTGGGGTTGTGTTTGGAGGAGTTGAGGGCAGACTGGTAGTATTGGATTTTGTCCTCCTTTATTAGCTTTTTGACTCTATTGCGTAGTTCTAGGAATTTCTGTCTAGCTGAGCTGGTTTTGGTTTTGCGCCAGTGTTTCCAGGCTTTATCTCGGTTTTTCATTTCTGACCTAGTGGTTTTCTGTAGCCATGGAGAGGGTTGGGCTTTGGTTCTGGTAAGTCTTATGGGGGCATGGTTATTTAGGATGCTTAGGAAGGTAGTATTGAAAAATTGGACTGCGTCATCTAGGCTGAGGTAATTTAGAGGGTGCCAGTTACATTCTTTGAGGGATGAGATTAATGTGATTGGGTTAAAGTGTAGTTTTTTATGTATTTGACGGTAGATGACAGGTTTAACTTGGTATAGGTGTTTTTTGAGTAGGAATGTTGGGGAATGATCACTGAGGCTATCTGATAGGCAGCCTGATATATAGGACTGGGGAATCTTGCCGACTAGTATTCAATCCAGGGTAGTGTGCTTGTTGGAGTTTTTATTTATTCTGGTTGGTGACTGGACTAGTTGGGTGAAGCCATGAAAGTTTAGATGCTGGGTTGGATGGTTGCCGCAACAGGATTGCCAATCAATATTGAAGTCAGCTAAAATTATGGTCTCTTGAGGGAGATGGTGGGTAGTCCAGCTGAGGAGGTTTTCTAGTGGAGGGATATTTTGGCCAGGTGGGAGGTAGCATCCTATTATGTTGATCTTTTTATTTTGGTTTATTTTCAGGTTGGTATATATTATTTCTTCATTGGCAATTTGGGGAGCTGATGAGTTTAGAATCTGGATGTTTAGATGCTATTTAAATATTATAGCGATACCACCTCCTTTCTTGTTTAGTCGGTCTAGTCTTAGTATGTTGTAACCATTAGGGAGGATTTGCTCAATGGTAATGTGAGGTTATAGCCAGGTTTCTGTCAGGATGATTATATCTGGGGAGTATAAGTCTATGGTGGCATGGAGTTTGCGGACTTTGTTGGCTATACTTCTGATATTTAGGCTTAACAGAAGGAGGTCATTTAGTTTTCTACTGGCTGGGATTTGGGAAATGTGGTTGTCAGTCTAATTATTAGAAGTGGGATTGGAGATGGAGGGGCAAGTTTTGATATGCATGAGGTTATTAGTTTTATCAGTTTGAGAAAGAGTTTGTATTTTAGGGAAACTTTATGATTGGGTGCAGTTGGTAACAGATGTGGTGGGAGGGTTATTTTGTTAACTTGTAGGGATGTATTTTAGTTGATAGAATACTTGGGGGGTGCATATGGATGGTTCTTGAGTTGGGGGGGAGGAGCAGAGTGAGGGTGAGTCATGAGTGATGGAGTGAATAGTTGTACAGTGGAAGTGGTTGAGTGAGGGTATAATGGAGTTTTGGTAAGATGTAAGATATGCAAGGAGGAGGGTCTGCAAAGAGTATAAGTATGGTATGCTTATTCATGTTAGCAGAAGAGGAGGGGTAGTAGTGGGAAGATGGTGGATTTAGAGTTGGGAGTAGTGTTGTGGTTGGTGGTGAAAGTGATGGGAGGGGTTTGTTGTAATAAAGGTAGGACCACCGGGGGTGGTTGTGTTTGTGGTTTGTGTTTCTTTCATTTTGTCTTTTGGAGTTATTAGATTTTATTTTAGTGCTAAGTTTCAAATGATTAACCATAATTAGAGTTCAAAAATAATTTATTGGAATGTGAATGGGCTGTGTAGTGCAGTTAAGTGACTGAGAACGTTTTGCATCTTAAAACCATCCAAACTGATAATGGTGCTTCTTCAAGACACACATGTTCCTGTTCTGAACAATTACAAATGGAATATGGAGGCCTTTCTCTTTTCAGGTCTAATACATTTAGTTTTTAATATATTGGTAGTGTTAGGTACAATTCTGCTGAGACTTGATTAATTTACTTACACATTCTGAGGATGTTGTACCTGTGTAAATAGCCAGTCTCTGGATTATTTTTACACTTTTGTCTCATGTTATTTATACTCTCGGTTTCCTGTTAATATACTTCAGAAGAGTATAATCTGGTTATTGGTATTTCTGTTGGCAATATGAGATAGAAATGAGATTTGAATATGCACATTTTGTAGATCATAGCGAGGTTTTCTCCTGTCCAAGCTATCATAGACCTAGTATATTATAGCTCAATAGATATTCACTCATAATTTTCTTAATTTTATTTTATTTATTTATTTTTGTAGCTAGATACATATCCTGAGCCCATGTTTTATTTATTTATTTGTACTGAGGCTTTGTTGACTGGGTTAATTTTGGCATCAAAGGAAATAGGCAGTAAGATCTATGTTTTACATTATTTCATATTTTAGTTTCTTTTTTATTATTTTACTTATTCTTGGTGTACATTTGTTTTTTGGCATTACTTTAGGTAGTCTAGGGTATGTTGGAGTAGATTATGTGTCTGTGTTTACATGTGCAGAGAGTATGATCTTTAATTTTACTTTTTTAGACAGAAACATAAATATAATTACTTAAGGGGTATTTTAATGGCTTTTGTTTTGTACTAAGGATGTAAATAATATGATGATGGTGCACCAACGATGAAGATAAACTTCTCATGAACTGTCAGTGCTGAAGAGAAACAATAACTTTGCCTTTTAACATAAATGTACCATTTGGCTTAGCACTTTGGAGTAAAAGTTGACTTATTTTCATCCAGTGTGCTATGTGGCTGATGACCTGAAGCTATTTATAAGCTTGTGTTCATCAGCGTAATGTAATAATAATAATAGTAATAATGTGAAAGAGTGATTTGTATCTTCTACATGTTTGGACTTATAATGTAATGCCATGTTGCAATGTTATAAGGGTTGCTTTCCAGCATACTTCTCAACCAAGAAATCTGGAAAAAGACTGACATAATAGGACAAAGGCCCAAACATAGGGAGATATTTTAAATAGTGCTCTTATAAACTTTAAAAAAAGTAGCTAGAATAACAGGGTTTGTGTTAAAATGCATTTTCTAAAGGATATGAAGTCTGAAACTCAAATGTATGTCATTATTTTTTCATTTCTCAGATCATACCAGTGATTTGCCAGAAAACCACAATTTTTCAGAGGAACAGACTAAAATTATGTGGCAAAAATCTGGACATTATGCCAAAATCTTGACAGTTAAGAGGTTTGCTTTCTAGTGAAATATCTGACATCACAGAACTTCCAAACAAAAGTTGCACACCACCATGTTGCATAATGTGATATATTAGTGTAAAAATAGCTGCTAAGTTACAGTGGGATAACAAGTGTGATATTTTTTATGTTTTTTTTCCTGATTAGCATTTCCCAATGCTTTAATGATGTGAATCTGTAGGGTGTACCCTGATGGTATTAGAAGCAGCCACACTGTGCGTGTTGGTAACTAGCAATTGTGAAATATCTGTATGCAGTGTTATTAGAAAAATGTCAGGCTTCCCTTAATGATCTAATAAAATCTAAGTGACACCAGACATGCAAATGATAGACTGCTATGACAATGACATGTGACATTCTTCTTATAGTAACAAAATGACTGTGTCATACAACAACACTCATACAGAATGCTGTACTTAACAGTCCATATATGCAATCATCTCGATGGCCCTCTTCAAGCGCAACCTTGATGAATGGATGGGAAGCCACAAATTTGTCCCAGGGGTTCTACCTGTGTTCCTCATTGACAGGGGTGACAGGTGCTTACTGAAGTTTCTTTTTGGGGATAAACTCTTGGCTAGGCTTGTAAGGGCCCCCAGGGCCACTAGCCTAGTAACTTCCTGTGATCACACATGTGTGGCTAGCTAGTCTAATGAACCTTAAATTTGCCAGCTACCAGTATGGATTATTTTTGAAAGTCTCTATTTTGTAATGATTATCCAATAGTTGCTTTTGCTGCTATCAATCTAACCTGAAAGGGCACCTATGTGAACATATGGTTAACTTGATGCAAAAAGTCTAGTGGTCAGACTTGTAAGTGACCCTCCACAGATAAGCAAATCTCCCTAAGGACTGACAAATGTACTGAAAGTCCTTGCCATTATAAGTGCATGTTTCTGTACGAGTGTGCTGCAATGTTAAACATCATTACAGGAATGTTCTTCATGAATGTGTCATAGTGCATAACGTATCTGAGTGAAACCTTCTACCTGTGTTGTCTGACAAGACGCATCCATGGGGAAGTAATGCACTAGAATGTCACACTGTACAACGAGTTGATGCAAAATAGCATTTGATTATATTGTGATATGTTCTGAGCCCACTGTTGCTTATCTAGCACTATGTTGTTTTAGGAAAACATATAGCTTAGTCTGGCAAAATTACAAAATTTCAAGAGTTATCCACAAATGGATGAAAAATATTCATCTTATAAGCCTATGTTGGAAAAACTCTGTTTAAACTAAAGGTGCCATCTATAGGACCATCTTGCTTGTTTGGTCAACAGCCCACAGAGATATTGAGACATTGCAAGCATTGTTCGCCTTGATGTTGATTTCAGACAGGTGACTTACTTTTCATTGTGTAGCCTTTTTTGAATGTCCAGTCTCTCTTATTCTGCAGATGTGCTCAGCCATTGATTTATATATTTATTATTTACATATCTGTCATTGTTGACCGGGAAAAGTCCGGCTGAGTAAAACCCACTTTCACTGGAGGCTCAGGGGAGACCGTCTCCAAATAGGTATGTTCTTCCACATAGCTGACCTGGCTAAGCCTGCTGTCTCAGTTGTCTCTTGGCCTTCCTATTGTT
This sequence comes from Protopterus annectens, assembly GCF_019279795.1. Lineage (NCBI taxonomy): Eukaryota > Metazoa > Chordata > Ceratodontiformes > Protopteridae > Protopterus > Protopterus annectens. The sequence continues at coordinate 211,166,072 of NC_056729.1, read as the reverse complement.
GAATGCTTCTTTTACTTCAGACTGACTTCATAGCCTATGATAAAAACACGTTTTGATCCATTAAGGACTGTTTTGTCCATGCGAGTCTATTTTGCCTTCATCTTGTCTCTCTCTGCCATTGTCCTTTCCTTTTGACCTTGTGTAGTGTATTACCATCAGAGGCCTAAACATAAAATTTCTGGGAAATGAAGCACACCCAGAAATATAGATCATGTCTAACTTACTATCTATTTAGTTTTCTAAATTGATAAGTAAAATACATTTCACCTAGATTTTTAGCTTCTTACCACCAGAGATTTTCCTCCTTATCACCATAACTTCAACTCTAGTTTTCAAGGTCTTAACCAAATAAAATATCCATGCAGATCAGTCCACATGCCAGTTAACAAATAACACATAAAATAAATAAAAATAAAAGTGAATGATTTCAGGTACTAAAGACATTCTCTTGAAATTATTCTTCTGATGTATTCATAACTTTGGCCAACAGGCTAAGTAAAGGGCCTGTTACTGTTGATGTTTCTTAGACTGATGGAGGTGGGATCATCAGATTGTATGGTATGCAGCACTATCTTCTTCTACGTACATTAGTTCTGCAGTTCCTGGGAGCTTTGTCTACTTCAATCACTCCTGTAGTGTCGGAGTGATCATTTCATGGCCCTTTTCTAATTTTCTCTGAAACTCATGTACTGATATACTGGGGTAGGAATGTAACTTATCCTATATTCACATAATATAGAGGATCATGACTGGATCTCCGATCGCAACTTATTATGTTTTCAAGACATGGATGGTGAATAATGGCATCCATGTTGCAAACACGTAATATGTAGTTACAGTCAGATATCTGTTAATAATTTGTTGTAGTGCATGGAAATTTCTCTTCTCTATGTACTACAGATTATTCAAAAGTAGTATGTAAAAAAAAACAAAAAAAAACAAATGCGATGTGCTGTGTTGGCTTTAAAACTGATAAAGCACTGGAGGAGTGGATGACGTCCTTACATATTCCCTGTGAAACCGAAGCTATTTAATTCAAAATGCCCTGTGTAGTGTAGCAGGCAGCAGGTAGAAACAGGAGTTGAAACAAAGCCATTTTTACCTGCTGCTGCTGTTTACTGGTCAGTGCTATCTACTTTTAGTGCAGACCTGACCTTAACAGCTCGTAGCAGGTGCTTAACAATTGTTAAGCATTCCTCTGTATGTTCTTAAGGTTGGGTCTCATATTATAGCAGTGGTGAACCATGTTGTAATTTGGCAATTTTTTAATCATAATCACGGTGCTGTATGCACTAAATTATTATTATATATTGCTGTTGCTCATTTTGGTCAACTTTAAATAGGAGGCTTCACAATGATTTCATCATCTCTCAGCAGTGCTTCATTACTTTCAAATATCTGTGAGAAGTACAAGAGTGTCCAGAATTTTGAGACTAAACTGTCAGCAACATCCACACCCTATAGGCTGCCATGCACAGTTACTTCTATATATTCAGGTAGTGATGAATGCTTCACCTTAACCTTGTGAAGCCATAAGGTCTACAAATCCAAAATTTCATAAGTTTATCATTGGGAATCCTGCTGTTCACAAAGCATTTTGTTAACAGAACACGTATTGATGATTTTTTATAGACTGTTGTGTTCCTGTTGAACAGACCAATAGGCATGTACACTGTACATAAGGAAGTTTCTCCTTATCCCCAATGTTGTGCATTCTCAGCATTAGTATATTTAGAGATGGGGATTTAAGAATACTGTTTAATTGTTTATACTTGAAGCCAATCATGTAATTCATTATTTAATTTTAGCAAAACTAGCTCTGAAAAAAATCACTGTGGTGTTTAGTCATATATCCCCAACACCTTACATAGGCTTCTCAATGAGCAGAGTAGATCACACCTACACATTCACTGTAGCATGACACACCTATAATATTAAATACATAAGGTTATAACTAAACCAGGCCTGATTCAAAATCTCTTTATGGCAGCCATGTGATCGCACCCCCCGAAAATGTCCTAGTCTTTGATGACTTCACTGTGCAGAAAACAGACACGTACATGGATGAGGTTGATGACATGGATGTGGCCTAAGTGAAAGCCGTAGTGAGTAAAGGATGGAGATGGTATGACTCGGTACAACAAAAGCAGGAATTGTTTTAGAATGAATTTAAGACTTTTAGTGGGTATTTTACTGAGCTATACTAAGCAGCTGCTTGTTAGTTTTTGTATGAGCATTATAACACTATGCTGCCGTTGAAACAAAAAGAAGGTGACATTCAAAACAAGGTGATTGAAATATATGGTCAGGTAGTGTAT